>NW_007215235.1:0-843 GCF_000164805.1 Carlito syrichta
CATCACCTTTCTATTGGACAGCGGTATTCCAGAAAAATGACAACTAAAAGAATCAATTGTTAATATTGTTAATTGATATTAATATCATTAATATTAATTTTACTAACAAAGAATAAAGCAAGGTTATTTTAGTCTGAAATGGAAAGAGAGTGTTCTTTCCTTAATGAGCAAGAAGACAGAGTTGATTTACAGCTATACTGAGATCGCGGAATATCTATATTTTGTTTTTGATTTTTATTCTGGAACGAGATAAGGACAGTGGGATTTGTGATGTGTTGTTCAAGGCCCACTATTTCCCTAGTAAGCCTCAATGCAGTAGTTTTACTGATGGTTGGCAACTGGCCTAACTGATTTAGCAAGACTGCCTTAATCATTTCAAGAGTCTCCCTGAGAGTTTTTCTTTGAGCTCCTCAGAAGCCAGATCTTGGTGATTGGAGCTGGAGACCCAGCAAAACCCTTGAATGCAAATCTACGCCCTCAGGGAGCACAAATATAGAATGTTTTAGAAAGTCTGCCTACATTCCTTCTTCTGCCATATCATATCCTTTACCTTTAAATAAAAGTCTTATTTAGAGTATACTCCGTGGAGTCTGGTAACTCCTTTCAAATACATAAACTAGAGAAAACTTTGTAATGAAATGACACAAAGAACTGAGCTACAATTTGATTATTTATTGAATGTTTTATGCTTCTATTAATCTACTTAAAAGTATTCTAGAAAATATCTATTTTTATAAGAAATCTTTACAAGAACTAATTCTATTGATCTACTTTTAAATCTATTTTAATCTATTACTCTTTTAATAGATTAAGTAGACTTACTTAAAAGTAGATAAATAGAAT
>NW_007215236.1:0-827 GCF_000164805.1 Carlito syrichta
ATTCCATTAATATCTGTAGCACAAAAAATAATTTTTAAAAAGTTGTTATTGATTCCAATGCTGTCAGTTGTAAACATCATTTCAACGTTCTTTTAAAAAAGGCTTCTGATGGTCTTAAGATTTAAATGTGCTCACAGAGCTAGAAAAGCACAAATTTTCTTTGAATTTTACTACCGATATTTGGATGCTTTGTAACCTACCAGGAAAAACCAACATGAAATCACAAGACAAAAGTCACTTATAAACAACCCCAGAAATAGGACAAAGAATAATCATTAAGATGAAGTTCATAGTATTAATCTATTGTCTTAAAATATCAATAATACTGCATTTCTTTCCTGTTACCATTGATTACTACAAAAGGAATACTGATATTTGAATACCAGTTAGAGCCTCAAAGAGATTACCATTTTACCTAAGTAAAACATCATATGTAGAAAATATCTGTAAAATAATATACTATCCAGGTACACTTACATCTATCACTGAAACACAATCAGGAAAAAGTAGTTTGTTAATTAGAGAAGTACTACTATACTTACAGAGCAACAAAAGCTCAAGGGCACAAAGATAAATTTCTGTTCCCATTACTCTTACCTGTCCCAATTACCTCCAAGAGACAAAATGAACAACTAAATCTGTATCAAGTGAAACTTTAATTATATTAGAAATATTATAAATTGGTATCATAATGCCATTTAATACATTTGTACCGGTGTAATAAATACGAATTTGACTAGAGTAATACACAATTGAATAAAACATAACGATTTAGGGAGGGGAAGGGTAAATTTTTAACCCTCACTAGTGAGGGGGAATTATATCTA
>NW_007215237.1:0-767 GCF_000164805.1 Carlito syrichta
AAGTAAAACATCATATGTAGAAAATATCTGTAAAATAATATACTATCCAGGTACACTTACATCTATCACTGAAACACAATCAGGAAAAAGTAGTTTGTTAATTAGAGAAGTACTACTATACTTACAGAGCAACAAAAGCTCAAGGGCACAAAGATAAATTTCTGTTCCCATTACTCTTACCTGTCCCAATTACCTCCAAGAGACAAAATGAACAACTAAATCTGTATCAAGTGAAACTTTAATTATATTAGAAATATTATAAATTGGTATCATAATGCCATTTAATACATTTGTACCGGTGTAATAAATACGAATTTGACTAGAGTAATACACAATTGAATAAAACATAAGGATTTAGGGAGGGGAAGGGTAAATTTTTAACCCTCACTAGTGAGGGGGAATTATATCTACAATCGTTTCTTGGATGTCTAAAATTGTACACTAGACAGAAACTGCACTGAGAATCAAATATAATACATTTATCATGGACCAAGAAGAATGACAGAATAGCATGAACTCAAGGAAATAAAGCCAGAAATTTTCATTCAGTTTACTTTAGAACAAGTCAGTTTAGAATCTAGAACTTACACTTCAATATTGTTATTTAAAATACATTATTTAGCCAATATGTATATTAATATTTGCAAGAATACATTTTATGACTTTTGCATCTCTGTTCATGAAGGATATTGATCTGTAGTCTTATTTTCTTTTTCATAGTTTTGGTATCAGCAATGCTGGTCTCATAAAATAAGGTGTGAAGGGTG
>NW_007215238.1:0-761 GCF_000164805.1 Carlito syrichta
TGAACTCAAGGAAATAAAGCCAGAAATTTTCATTCAGTTTACTTTAGAACAAGTCAGTTTAGAATCTAGAACTTACACTTCAATATTGTTATTTAAAATACATTATTTAGCCAATATGTATATTAATATTTGCAAGAATACATTTTATGACTTTTGCATCTCTGTTCATGAAGGATATTGATCTGTAGTCTTATTTTCTTTTTCATAGTTTTGGTATCAGCAATGCTGGTCTCATAAAATAAGGTGTGAAGGGTGTTCCTCCCCTCTTCAATTTTGAGAAGAGTCTGGGTATAACAAGCATTAGCTGGCAAAATTCACCAGTATGCCTTCTGAACTCGGGAGTTTTCTTTTTCTTTTTTCTTTTATTAATCAATATTTTTTATTATGGTTTTTTGGGGTACAGTTAAGGGTTAGGTGTACAATTACGTTTCATTCAGGCACCCTGTTGATAAGAGGTGTTTTCCCATCCCCAAACAGATATTTGCTACTGTTTATCCTATCCCCCTCACCACCCCCGTAGTTTCCCAGTACTGTCAGTCATTTTCTTATAGTATTACATTGGATGTTCAAGGTGCATTATATGAGTGAGAACATGTGATACTTAGATCTTTGTTTCCGTGAAAGGTCACTCAGTATTATAGACTCTAGTTCCATCCAGGTTGCTGCGAATTCATGATTTGTTCTTTTTATGGCTGCATAGTATTCCATCATGTATATGTACCACATTTTTTTATCCAGTCCTCTTTTGATGGGCAGCATGG
>NW_007215239.1:0-2047 GCF_000164805.1 Carlito syrichta
TTGCGAGAATCAGCATCCCACATATTAACAGACCTCCTTTCTAGACATGACCAAGATAAGTCTGAAGTGGTATGGTAGTCAGTGTGTCAGCAAGCTTGAGTGGAGAACAAAGCTCTCTTCTAGTCTAGCAAGCAGACCATTTCATTTTTGTTTTCACCTTATATTCATTTCATTATCCATTACTAGATTATGCTAAGTTTTTAGGAAAAGATCGATTGGGTTGTTTGATTTTACTATCATGTCATAAAACAGACTTTGGAGTCAGTCTCAGTTTTCTTGTCTGCAAAATGAGCTAATCATACTCAAATCCTATAGTTGTCATGGGAATTTCTCGTGTGGTTGCATTCAGATACCTGACCTGCCTTAGAGTAAGCACTCAGCATGTGTGAGTTCTTATTGTTAGTCAACAGGATCCAGTCTTGACTTCAGAAGTGCTTAGATACACAAAGAATTTGAGTATTATGCAACACATGGTTCTTCCCTGACCAGATAAACATAAAATATATTCACTGATGGGTCAAAGTTAAAAACAATACATAAGAGAGGAAATGTCATACACTTTTTCATAGTAAATAATCTTTCTTAGACTAGAATCTCAGATCTTTGCACATACTAGAATCATAGAGCTGAGAGTTTCCTAAAGGATTCCCTAATTGAGAACATAGACAGAGGATTGCCTATCACCCACAGCTCACACCTCTACCCTCGACTGTCTGTTTACTGTGTTCACTTCTGTGAGATGCAGCCTTGATGGGTAAATGAACTACACAGTCACTTACTTTTATTTAATAGCTTATTATGTTTTTTATAGAAGTCAGGAAATGAAAGGACTAAGTAGAACCTTTGAATGATACATAGAGATAGATGTAATTAGCATGCTACCCATGAAAGCTCAATGAAAGCATCATTTCATCAGCTGTTTTCAAGAGCAGCAGAGATCCCATTCTTCTGGAAACACTTCTCCAAAGCTATCTTCTAAATTTACCATTAAGCCAGTTAGGTATACCAACCATCCTTCTAACATGTGATTGTTTAAGATAATCTTTCAAAAGACCCTAGAAGATGGACTATGTTATCTGATAGCTTGTGTTTTGCTAAATAATGCTTGTTGTCTTGAAGACAGCCATTGGTATAATTTACACTGAAATAAGCTAACGTGGCATTGCATCTTTTGTTTCTAGGGTAAGTTCTAGGTCAGCAGGAGATACAGGGGTGTCTTTATTCCCCTGGCTTATGATGTACTGAGACAGTGCTTCTCAGGAATGTATCTTACTCTGTTCAGGAATATTATAAAAATAATCATTCAGTCAAAAAAGATGGATGAACACAATGGTGAGCCTGGCATTCACCCCTGCTGTGGCCAGCACTTATTGTGCAACTTCAGTGCGTGGCAGAAGCCCATGTCACTATGATGAGCTGTTTTCGGGGAAGCCACTCTACATATAGTCACTATTTTGAGACACTTATAATTCAGTCATAAAATCTGTGTACAGCAGTTAAGGTTGTTGGAAAATATAACAATATCACGTTTTTTATCTCCCTCAACCCCCTGATTTTTAAAACTTACCTTTGCAAGTTCTTTTGAAATTTTCTAACTTGTGACATAACAAAACACAAAACATAAAAATATAAACAAATCACCTTACTTATTGTGTGGCTTTTTGAGTTTGTAATTTTCTCTAAAAATCAGTTTCAGAGCTTTTACACATCTTTTTATCATTCTTTCATTGATGCCATTAAAAAAACAAAGGCTCTCATAAACTATAATACTATGTGATGTTCACCTTAAACCTGTTATATGTAAAAAAAATATTTGCAAGCTAAAGCACAGACTCCAAGGGGTTGCTTGAGAAACCTGGAAAATCTGCTTTGTATATCTTATAAAGATCTATTTCATCCTGGAAGGTCCCACACCTTTGAATGGTGTCCCCTCGCCAACTTTGAAAATCCCGTGAAATAAGCAGACCATGAACAATTACATAATACTAGAAGAAAAGAATTGGCAGTAGCAGGAAACTGCTGGTGGGGGGAGGTGGGATTGGCAGTA
>NW_007215240.1:0-2047 GCF_000164805.1 Carlito syrichta
TTTTACTATCATGTCATAAAACAGACTTTGGAGTCAGTCTCAGTTTTCTTGTCTGCAAAATGAGCTAATCATACTCAAATCCTATAGTTGTCATGGGAATTTCTCGTGTGGTTGCATTCAGATACCTGACCTGCCTTAGAGTAAGCACTCAGCATGTGTGAGTTCTTATTGTTAGTCAACAGGATCCAGTCTTGACTTCAGAAGTGCTTAGATACACAAAGAATTTGAGTATTATGCAACACATGGTTCTTCCCTGACCAGATAAACATAAAATATATTCACTGATGGGTCAAAGTTAAAAACAATACATAAGAGAGGAAATGTCATACACTTTTTCATAGTAAATAATCTTTCTTAGACTAGAATCTCAGATCTTTGCACATACTAGAATCATAGAGCTGAGAGTTTCCTAAAGGATTCCCTAATTGAGAACATAGACAGAGGATTGCCTATCACCCACAGCTCACACCTCTACCCTCGACTGTCTGTTTACTGTGTTCACTTCTGTGAGATGCAGCCTTGATGGGTAAATGAACTACACAGTCACTTACTTTTATTTAATAGCTTATTATGTTTTTTATAGAAGTCAGGAAATGAAAGGACTAAGTAGAACCTTTGAATGATACATAGAGATAGATGTAATTAGCATGCTACCCATGAAAGCTCAATGAAAGCATCATTTCATCAGCTGTTTTCAAGAGCAGCAGAGATCCCATTCTTCTGGAAACACTTCTCCAAAGCTATCTTCTAAATTTACCATTAAGCCAGTTAGGTATACCAACCATCCTTCTAACATGTGATTGTTTAAGATAATCTTTCAAAAGACCCTAGAAGATGGACTATGTTATCTGATAGCTTGTGTTTTGCTAAATAATGCTTGTTGTCTTGAAGACAGCCATTGGTATAATTTACACTGAAATAAGCTAACGTGGCATTGCATCTTTTGTTTCTAGGGTAAGTTCTAGGTCAGCAGGAGATACAGGGGTGTCTTTATTCCCCTGGCTTATGATGTACTGAGACAGTGCTTCTCAGGAATGTATCTTACTCTGTTCAGGAATATTATAAAAATAATCATTCAGTCAAAAAAGATGGATGAACACAATGGTGAGCCTGGCATTCACCCCTGCTGTGGCCAGCACTTATTGTGCAACTTCAGTGCGTGGCAGAAGCCCATGTCACTATGATGAGCTGTTTTCGGGGAAGCCACTCTACATATAGTCACTATTTTGAGACACTTATAATTCAGTCATAAAATCTGTGTACAGCAGTTAAGGTTGTTGGAAAATATAACAATATCACGTTTTTTATCTCCCTCAACCCCCTGATTTTTAAAACTTACCTTTGCAAGTTCTTTTGAAATTTTCTAACTTGTGACATAACAAAACACAAAACATAAAAATATAAACAAATCACCTTACTTATTGTGTGGCTTTTTGAGTTTGTAATTTTCTCTAAAAATCAGTTTCAGAGCTTTTACACATCTTTTTATCATTCTTTCATTGATGCCATTAAAAAAACAAAGGCTCTCATAAACTATAATACTATGTGATGTTCACCTTAAACCTGTTATATGTAAAAAAAATATTTGCAAGCTAAAGCACAGACTCCAAGGGGTTGCTTGAGAAACCTGGAAAATCTGCTTTGTATATCTTATAAAGATCTATTTCATCCTGGAAGGTCCCACACCTTTGAATGGTGTCCCCTCGCCAACTTTGAAAATCCCGTGAAATAAGCAGACCATGAACAATTACATAATACTAGAAGAAAAGAATTGGCAGTAGCAGGAAACTGCTGGTGGGGGGAGGTGGGATTGGCAGTATTGGAAATCTACCAGGGGAGGGAGGGGCATGCCACATCAACAAGGGTACCTGCATAATGAACATTTGTATACCTAACCCTAAACTGGACCCCACATCTTTAAAATAAAAAAATTAAAAGTTAAAAAAATCACTTTAGCTATGGTATTATAAAGTTATCAAGTGTTATCTGCCCTAAAAAATGTTTTGTTTCTTTTTAGCATTAAATTTCTTGCATTAAAAGACATAAA
>NW_007215241.1:0-1284 GCF_000164805.1 Carlito syrichta
TGCCACAGCACTCCAGCCTGGACAACAGAGTGAGACTCCTACTAAATAATAATAATAATAGTAATGATGCAGCTGTGAACATGGGATCCTGCTTTCAATTTTTTTGGGTAGCTGCCCACAGTGGAAATGCTGGGTCACGTGGTCCTTCCTTTTTCAATCTTTTGAGGAACCTGTATGTTGTTTTCCACAGCAGCTGCACCATTTTACACACTGTGCACAAGGATTCCCTTTCTTCACATCTTCACCAACACTTGTTATTTTGTATTTTTAAAAATAGTAATTGCCCTAATAGAAGGGAGGCAGTATGGTTTTGATTTGCATTTCCCTCTTGACTAGTGATGTTGAGTGTCTTTTCATGTCTTGTTGAACATTTGCATATCTTCTTCGGAGAAATGTCTATTCATGTCCTTTGCTCATTTTCTAATTGGGTTTTTGTGAAAGTTTCATTTTTTATTCTTAAAAAAGTTCTTTCATGGCTTCTTTACTACTGTCACAGTTTCATGTTTTGACAGTTGCAATTTTTATATTTGGAAATAATTTCAATCTTATAGAGAAGTTGCAAGAATGTGAATAAAACAAAGAACACCTACACACTATTGGCCCAGATTCCCCTGCCTGCTGTAGTCTCACCCCATCACAGCTCACTGCAGCCTTCAACTCTTGGGCTCAAGTGATCCTCTTACCTCAACCTCCTAAGTAACTAGGACTACCATGCCAGGCTAACTGTTTTTTTGGGTAAAGATGGGGTCTCGCTATGTTGCTCAGGCTAGTCTTGAACTCCTGGGCTCAAGCAGTCTTCCTGCCTTAGCCTCCCAAAGTTTTACAGGTGTGAGCCATCACTCCGGGTCCTTTTTTTCTGAACGTCTTGAGAGGAAGTTGCATACATCATGGCCCTTTACTACTAAATACTTCTGTGTGTATTTCCTAAGAGTAAGGATATTCTCTTATAGAACTATAGTACAATTACCAATGCCAATAAAGCAAAATTAATAAAGTACTTTTATCAAATCGACTGTCCATATTCCAATTTTGCCTGTTCGATCTAATAATGTCCTTGACAGCTTCTCCCCCTCCCAGACAAAGCTCAATCTAGGATCATATATAAATAGAACACAATATTATATTTAGTTGTCAGGTCCCATTCTCATTAGTTTCCTTTAATCTTGAATGTTTATACAACTTTTATGACATTTTATTTCCTCTTTTATGACATTGAGATTTCTGAAGAAAGAAGTCACTCCTCTGACCTTTTATTAACAAGTTATAATTTCCTCTTTTTTTTTT
>NW_007215242.1:0-1290 GCF_000164805.1 Carlito syrichta
AATAATAATAATAATAGTAATGATGCAGCTGTGAACATGGGATCCTGCTTTCAATTTTTTTGGGTAGCTGCCCACAGTGGAAATGCTGGGTCACGTGGTCCTTCCTTTTTCAATCTTTTGAGGAACCTGTATGTTGTTTTCCACAGCAGCTGCACCATTTTACACACTGTGCACAAGGATTCCCTTTCTTCACATCTTCACCAACACTTGTTATTTTGTATTTTTAAAAATAGTAATTGCCCTAATAGAAGGGAGGCAGTATGGTTTTGATTTGCATTTCCCTCTTGACTAGTGATGTTGAGTGTCTTTTCATGTCTTGTTGAACATTTGCATATCTTCTTCGGAGAAATGTCTATTCATGTCCTTTGCTCATTTTCTAATTGGGTTTTTGTGAAAGTTTCATTTTTTATTCTTAAAAAAGTTCTTTCATGGCTTCTTTACTACTGTCACAGTTTCATGTTTTGACAGTTGCAATTTTTATATTTGGAAATAATTTCAATCTTATAGAGAAGTTGCAAGAATGTGAATAAAACAAAGAACACCTACACACTATTGGCCCAGATTCCCCTGCCTGCTGTAGTCTCACCCCATCACAGCTCACTGCAGCCTTCAACTCTTGGGCTCAAGTGATCCTCTTACCTCAACCTCCTAAGTAACTAGGACTACCATGCCAGGCTAACTGTTTTTTTGGGTAAAGATGGGGTCTCGCTATGTTGCTCAGGCTAGTCTTGAACTCCTGGGCTCAAGCAGTCTTCCTGCCTTAGCCTCCCAAAGTTTTACAGGTGTGAGCCATCACTCCGGGTCCTTTTTTTCTGAACGTCTTGAGAGGAAGTTGCATACATCATGGCCCTTTACTACTAAATACTTCTGTGTGTATTTCCTAAGAGTAAGGATATTCTCTTATAGAACTATAGTACAATTACCAATGCCAATAAAGCAAAATTAATAAAGTACTTTTATCAAATCGACTGTCCATATTCCAATTTTGCCTGTTCGATCTAATAATGTCCTTGACAGCTTCTCCCCCTCCCAGACAAAGCTCAATCTAGGATCATATATAAATAGAACACAATATTATATTTAGTTGTCAGGTCCCATTCTCATTAGTTTCCTTTAATCTTGAATGTTTATACAACTTTTATGACATTTTATTTCCTCTTTTATGACATTGAGATTTCTGAAGAAAGAAGTCACTCCTCTGACCTTTTATTAACAAGTTATAATTTCCTCTTTTTTTTTTAAGTGACAGGGTCCCTCTCTGTTGCCCAGATTAGAGTGCACTGGTATGAT
>NW_007215243.1:0-1341 GCF_000164805.1 Carlito syrichta
GAGTGAGATTCCACTGGGCGCCAGAGTGAGATTCCAACTCAAAAAAAAAAAGGGAGGGGGTGTCATGAGACCTCAACTTCCTCATCTGTGAGACAGGATGAGACTCTGGGCACTGCTGAGTCCTAGGACTGTTGTGACAATGCTGGATACTACAAGAAGGGCATGTTCATGGCCAGCCTCAGTGGCTCATGCCTGTTACCCCAACACTTTGGGAGGCCAAGGTGGGAGGATTGCTTGAGCTTACCAGCCTGGGTAACACAGTGAGACTTTGTCTCTACAAAAATATTTTTTAAATAATTAAAAACAAAAGAAGGCATGTTCATTGAAAGATTTTATTGTTTTGAAAGTAAAACTTATCCAAAGTGTTGGACTATTTGCTGTGCAATTTTTATGACGGCTAGCATTGCTTCAGTTCTTCGTTTTATTTTGTTTTGCCTCATTTTCCTATTTCCCTTTTCCCTCCTTTCTTCACAGACAGCCTGAGCCATGTGTTTCAGTGGCTGGGGTTCAGCGTAAGCAAACATGACAACCTGACTAAAGCTTGCCTGGAGAAGGTTCTAGAGAAGTATAAGAGTCACCCGGACCACGCTGGTGCAGACTGCTTCGTGTTCTGTGTGCTGACCCATGGGAACCTCGGGACGGTCTACTCTACAGATGAGGCCCCCATCCCCATTCGGGAGATCATGTCATATTTCACAGCCCAGCAATGCCCCGGATTGGCTAAAAAACCGAAACTCTTTTTTATCCAGGCCTGTCAAGGTAGTGAGATACAACCATATGTGTCCATTGAAGCAGATGCCGTGAACCCTGAGAACACAGAACAGTGTTCTATTGGGGACAGTATTCCCACTGAGGCAGATTTCTTGCTTGGTCTGGCCACTGTCCCAGGCTACAAGTCCTTTCGGCACAAGAAGGAAGGCAGCTGGTACATTCAGTCTCTGTGTAGTCATCTGAAGAAGTTGGTGCCAAGGTGAGAGTTCTGAGTTGTTGTATCCACCTGTCTGTTCATCTGTCCATCCACTTATCTGTCACCTTCCTGCTTATCTATCCATCCATCCACCCACTCACTCACCCATCCATCCACTTATGTCCATTCACTCGTCCACCCACCGTTTGTCCATCCAACCACCCGTCCATTCATTCAACCATCTGCCCATTCATCCATCTGCCCACTCGCCTACCATCTACCCATCTAC
Organism: Carlito syrichta; assembly: GCF_000164805.1. NCBI lineage: Eukaryota > Metazoa > Chordata > Mammalia > Primates > Tarsiidae > Carlito > Carlito syrichta. The sequence goes on from NW_007215243.1 coordinate 1,197, forward strand.
CCATCCAACAACCTTGTATTGACAGCAGCATGGATCTGAAGAGGAAGATACAGAATAAAAAAAAGACACAGTTGCTGCCCTCAAGTTGCTTACAAGCTAGAAGGGTAGACACACGAGTAGATGGGATAGAGCCTCCCAGGTGGTC
>NW_007215244.1:0-763 GCF_000164805.1 Carlito syrichta
CCTGTGGTTTTATTGTGTTCTCATATGATTGTAGAAACTCTATGTCAGTCCAGGCCCCTGCTTCCAGGTAGAATCATACTTCATTTTTAAAAAAATTGTAGTAAAATAAACATTTTTTCCAATTCTTTGTGTTCTTTGGATTTTACACGTTACTTCAGTCTGCCTCTGTCTTCACATGGCATTGTCTGTCCCCCTGTATCTATGTCTCTGAGTCTTCACCTGGACTTCTTATAAGGACACCAATAATTGCATTTAGGGTCCATCTTAATCCAGTACATCTTCATTTTAAATTGATGACATCTACAAAAACCCTATTTCTATATACATTCACATTCACAGGTTTGTGGTGGACATGAAACTTCAAAAATGGGCATTCTCTGGTTCTTGTGGGCAGGTTTTGGCAGACACTGTTCAACCAAGTACAGTCTACCCTTCATTATCTAAAATTCATGCTTTTTCAACAAGTGACATAAATTTACCTCATTCTAATAATCCCAAATCTTAATCCGTTTCAGCATCAACTGTAAGTTCACATTTTCATATACATATCATCAAGTCAAATAGTCTCAAATATTCAGTTATCTAAATCACGTATGAATGAAAACTCTGAGTATGATTTATTCTGGGCAAAATTCCTCTTCATTGTGAACCTTTGAAACTAGAACACATGTTATTTACTTCTTACACTAATGATGGAAGAGACATAAGATAAATGTTCCCATTTTAAAGAATGGATGACACAAAGAGTCACTGGCCTCCAACA
>NW_007215245.1:0-382 GCF_000164805.1 Carlito syrichta
CATCTACAAAAACCCTATTTCTATATACATTCACATTCACAGGTTTGTGGTGGACATGAAACTTCAAAAATGGGCATTCTCTGGTTCTTGTGGGCAGGTTTTGGCAGACACTGTTCAACCAAGTACAGTCTACCCTTCATTATCTAAAATTCATGCTTTTTCAACAAGTGACATAAATTTACCTCATTCTAATAATCCCAAATCTTAATCCGTTTCAGCATCAACTGTAAGTTCACATTTTCATATACATATCATCAAGTCAAATAGTCTCAAATATTCAGTTATCTAAATCAGGTATGAATGAAACTCTGAGTATGATTTATTCTGGGCAAAATTCCTCTTCATTGTGAACCTTTGAAACTAGAACACATGTTATTTACTT
>NW_007215246.1:0-707 GCF_000164805.1 Carlito syrichta
TCATTGTGAACCTTTGAAACTAGAACACATGTTATTTACTCTTACACTAAATGATGGAAGAGACATAAGATAAATGTTCCCATTTAAAGAAATGGATGACACAAAAGAGTCACTGGCCTCCAACAAGTCCAAAACCTATCAGGGAAATTCTATTTTTGGAAGCATAAGAATAATCATCTCTGGCTTGACGTTCAATGCTCTGGACCCTCTGATGTGACCTCTGAGTCAGAAACTCTACCTTATCCGTTCATGGTGGCAGCCCCATTTCATCTACATGCTGTTGCTTACATGTTTAAAAATAAACATTGTAACATAATATTTACCATCTTTTATTTTTTCATTTTAATTAATTAACAAATTAATTATTTTTTTTGAGTCAGAGTCTCACTCTGTCACCCAGGCTGGAGTACAGTGGCACGCTCATGGCTACCGCAGTCTTGGCCTGTTGGGCTCAAGCAATCCACCTCAGACTTCCATGTAGTTGGAATTACAGGTGTGCGCCATCATGCCTGGCTAATTTCTTGATTTAGCATAGAGACAAGGTCTTGCTAAGTTGCCCAGGCTGGTCTCAAATCCCTGGGCTCAGGCAATCCTCTTGCCTCCGCCTCTATTTATTTATTTTTTGAGTCGAGGTCTCTGTTGTCACAGCTCACTGCAGCTTCAACCTTCTGGACTTAGGAGATCCTTCCATCTCAGCCTCCCAAGGG
>NW_007215247.1:0-1746 GCF_000164805.1 Carlito syrichta
CACCCCACTTCCACCATCTTCAAGGTCTTCTCTGGCGGCCCTCATCACCTTGCATTTCTCAGTTTCACCTCACTGATACCTCTCATTGCCACAATACTGTCCTATCATCTCCCCTCATGTTCCACTGTCACCCTCATCCTTCTAGCCATCCCCATAGATTGCCACTGTTTCCCCCAACTCACTTAAAGACTCTTCTGCAACTGTCATCAGAGCCTAACCTCTTGCAGTCACCCACAATCTTAATGTAAATTCAAGTCACATGTCAGTATCCATTCCCTTCACCCCTGTAACCCCTAACTGCCCTATGCCTTCAGGGCACACTTACACCCTCCACTATCATTCCTGAAGTCGCCCAGGCTTCCCCTACATTCTGTGGTCACCTAAACAATGGTGGATACTTCCCCTGTCTCCTTATTGTCCCCCACACCCCAACCAATACCTGCCATAAAATGACTGAGTCCTGTTCTCTGCCTGGGTCTCAGCTATGTGTTCTCATAGAAACTGCCTGATACTGTAGAGTTGATCTCTGCTTTATGCATGAGGGACTTGGAGCCCAGGAAAGCTAACTAACCTGCTTGGGGTTTCACATGACCAAGGACTTCAGTAAGCATTTCTTGGATAGATGAATAGATGGGTAGATGAATGGATGGAGAGATGAATGGATGGAGAGATGAATTGCTGAATAGATAGATGATGATGGGTGGAGGAGTAGATGGATGAATGAATGAACAGATGAATATATGGGTGGATGTATTGATGGTGGATGAATAAATGGATGGATGGTGGATCTCTGGATGGGAAGATGGATGGATCGATGAATATATGGATGGATGGATGGATGGATGGATGGATGGATGGATAGATAGATGGCTGGATGGATGGCTGGCTGGCTGGCTGGATAGATGAATGACTTCTAGCTTGCAGATTTCCAGATGCAAACTTCTCTGTGTACTCAGGACATACTTATATCTAGCTGCTCTGCAGAGCTGAGCTATGTGGATGTTTTGTCTCCAGTTCCCATGGGTAAGAATTATGACTTCTCCTTGGGGAGTCACTGTAGTGAACTGATTAGCAGCTAATTACAAGAGGACATTTTTATGCTTTTGACCCCAGAATTAACCACATGAACTTTGATGAAGAGAAAAATCACGGACTAGGCAAATTCATTTAAATAGTTTTATATATCCTTTCAGCACATAAGCAGCTAATAAAAATAGATATTTTTCACGTGCAAAACGCCCGTGACGGGTCCTCCATGAATATCCCAGGGTCACAACCAGTTCTCTTTGGACCCAAAAGATCTCTAGAGACAGGTTCATAAACTATGTTAAAATGTAGATTCTGGGGCCCACCCACCCCTACTGAATGAGAACCTTGGAAGTGAGCCCCGGGATAGGACATTTCTGAAGTATTCTTGTCAGAGCTTAGGCATCTGGGAAATGATGAAATACAGACCCGAACAGATGGTGAAACTGAGACCAGAGAGGGGTAATGACCTACTCAGGGTCACACAGCAACTCCACGGCACAGCTCACACTAGAACCTTCTCTCTCTTTTGCTAGACCAACAGCTTCTTCTTGGTGACATGTGTGAGAGAATGAAATTTAGGGTTAATATAATCACAGTGCTTCAATCTTAAACTTATATTTAACAGTACCAATTTTCTACGAATAATGTCCATTAAATAATTAATGTTCCTGAAAATAGTCTGGGCTCCCTCATGCCTTTTTATTCCTGGAAGATCAA
>NW_007215248.1:0-699 GCF_000164805.1 Carlito syrichta
ACAACCAGTTCTCTTTGGACCCAAAAGATCTCTAGAGACAGGTTCATAAACTATGTTAAAATGTAGATTCTGGGGCCCACCCACCCCTACTGAATGAGAACCTTGGAAGTGAGCCCCGGGATAGGACATTTCTGAAGTATTCTTGTCAGAGCTTAGGCATCTGGGAAATGATGAAATACAGACCCGAACAGATGGTGAAACTGAGACCAGAGAGGGGTAATGACCTACTCAGGGTCACACAGCAACTCCACGGCACAGCTCACACTAGAACCTTCTCTCTCTTTTGCTAGACCAACAGCTTCTTCTTGGTGACATGTGTGAGAGAATGAAATTTAGGGTTAATATAATCACAGTGCTTCAATCTTAAACTTATATTTAACAGTACCAATTTTCTACGAATAATGTCCATTAAATAATTAATGTTCCTGAAAATAGTCTGGGCTCCCTCATGCCTTTTTATTCCTGGAAGATCAAACCGTTTCAGATCATAATTAATTAAGACTCCTGATGTCCCCAAGAGGTAGACAGACACCCGCAGAAATTGGCAATTGGTCCCAAATACCAAGAGGTACAGCCTGAATTCCAGAGTTTCCCGATTCCAGCAGGGGATGGAACTGGAGGGAGACGACCGTGGCGCCCGAGGACCGTCTCGCAAGGGACAGTGTGCACGTTTCCTTTCACATGTTCTCGCATCTCCAG
>NW_007215249.1:0-1000 GCF_000164805.1 Carlito syrichta
GTTTATGACCTCTTAAACTTGGTTATATATGAATTACAAAACAACTACACAAGCCAAGCACATAATCTATTTTAATATTTGGTAAAAAACCACTCTCTGGAATATTGACATTTTCTTAGGGTCCCGCCAATAGATCTGGTACAACAGCTCACAATTGGTGGGACGTCTACAACAGCCTCATATCTCTCTGACCCTCCTCCAATCTGAGGGAACACATGGTTTTAATCTTTCTTTAAGGAACATAAGATACTTAAAGTTCTTATTGACAGTTCCCTGGCAGTGGAAGTGGCTTTCTTTTTTCATTAGCGGGCCAGCTTCCAGGCCCCCTATAATGCCAGCCACTGCAGTAACGTATCATACTATTGGGGGTTCCCCTAAAGGAGTATGTTTCACTCCAGAAAAATTATATTGTAGCAGAATGGGGGCTTTTGGGATTTTAGCCAAAGGGTGAGTCATAATTATTCCCCGATGTTCCCTTCCCCCAGAATCTTTTTCTTGTGGTTGTTTAGTAAGCTGTGGATTCCCCATCCCTAAGATCCCTATTGGCAACATAACTAAGCAAAGAAGAAGAAGCAGAGCTGTTGCCTTCCCAGACTTGCCATGCAGTCTGGGGTCATCAGTCTCCTTGACCATGTCAGAAGGTAGACCTTTATGGCCAGTCCCCGACACAGTCTGAGTGAATGGATGAGTGCAGCTGGGTAAGTGAAAGTCCATCTGAGGAGAGACTAGAATCAAACACCCAGGGCTTCCGTTCAGAGGCTGTCACAGCCCTCCACTGCCCTGAAATCAGAGCCCCCAGGATACAGGATCATCAGCCATTCTCAGGTGGAGGCAGCAGGGATCAGCTGCTTCTCAACACCTGCCACCTGGCCTACATTACCTCCCATCGCAGCTGGCCAGATGCTAGCAGAGGTACCCTGGAGAGGGCATGGCAAGGAGAACTGGAGCTGAATTCCACCATAGGGGAGGAGACATCGACTGCCACCATTTTCTGTGTCCC
>NW_007215250.1:0-736 GCF_000164805.1 Carlito syrichta
AAGCCATACTTCTAATTGTGACCAATCCATTTTTCCATGTCAAAAATGTGAACTGAATAGACTGCAGCTGGCCTTTGTTAAACATCAGAGCAGAATGAGAATATGAAGTTTGGACTTGAGTTGTAAGTACATTCTAAATTCACAAGGAACTGGAATACATATGACAGCAAGAACTACAAGTGAGTAGAAGGAGTGGAATGGGAGAGAAATGAACAGAGGGTACAGACTCACAGAGGAAAGAAGAAATGAGAGATCCTGTAGCCTTTCATTCCTCTGACTCCAATCTTTCTGTGTCTAATTTACTTAAAGTTCAGCTGTATAGTAGCTCAAATATTATATTAAAATTTCATGAGACTTTCATAATTGTACTATATACTACCTGTTTGATGTAAATATTTGAGTGTTCTTTTAGGCTTTGGAACCTGTGGAAACTGGTAAAAACAAACCATCAATTCTTCCACCAGATGAGTTTTTTTCCTTCTTCATTCCCACTTTTCAACATATAACTGTGTACGCTTAGAATGTTTGTATCTAATCCTAGGACAAGAAACTGGAGGTTGACAGGCAGGGCACTATGATTACTTCTCAAGGACCAAAAGTCTCTAGGGATATATATTGTATTATTTTTATAGATATTCCCAAAATTCTTTCTAAAAGCACTTACATTGAACAATGTAATACTATAGCAGTTTTATTGCAGCATTGCTGGCATTGTGATTTTTTTTTTTAGTTATAT
>NW_007215251.1:0-2047 GCF_000164805.1 Carlito syrichta
GTTTGGACTTGAGTTGTAAGTACATTCTAAATTCACAAGGAACTGGAATACATATGACAGCAAGAACTACAAGTGAGTAGAAGGAGTGGAATGGGAGAGAAATGAACAGAGGGTACAGACTCACAGAGGAAAGAAGAAATGAGAGATCCTGTAGCCTTTCATTCCTCTGACTCCAATCTTTCTGTGTCTAATTTACTTAAAGTTCAGCTGTATAGTAGCTCAAATATTATATTAAAATTTCATGAGACTTTCATAATTGTACTATATACTACCTGTTTGATGTAAATATTTGAGTGTTCTTTTAGGCTTTGGAACCTGTGGAAACTGGTAAAAACAAACCATCAATTCTTCCACCAGATGAGTTTTTTTCCTTCTTCATTCCCACTTTTCAACATATAACTGTGTACGCTTAGAATGTTTGTATCTAATCCTAGGACAAGAAACTGGAGGTTGACAGGCAGGGCACTATGATTACTTCTCAAGGACCAAAAGTCTCTAGGGATATATATTGTATTATTTTTATAGATATTCCCAAAATTCTTTCTAAAAGCACTTACATTGAACAATGTAATACTATAGCAGTTTTATTGCAGCATTGCTGGCATTGTGATTTTTTTTTTTAGTTATATGAGAATATTAACATATAATAAAGCCCCAATAAAACAGTACTGCTGTTGGCTTTTTAGCATGGTAGCAATAACAAAAATGAGAAAGATTTTTGTTTTTAATGGATTGGGTACTACTAGAAGTGGAGAATCTTGAGTGTTTCTAAAGAGGACAGCACGTTAATGTAAAACAAACTAAAAAACAAACAAGAGTATAAAGAAAAATATTCATATTTTTATATTGGTCTTGAGGCTGGTTAACTTGATACTTTGAAAAAAACACATCCTCTTTGTTGTATACAATGGTAACTTTTTAAAAAAATATGACAATTTAACAACGTAAGATATATATTTGTAATGGTCTAAGTTGTGTGATATAGAGGTGAATTTAAAACATTTATTAATCTACATAGGACATTTAAAGGGGGAGATGTGAGAATAAATATTATCAATATACATTCATTTTTTTACTCAATCAATCAATCTACACTTACACATGGAGAGTCTATTATTTAACAGGGTCATGACAGGTTCGGTATGCCCTCATAAAGTTTGCAATTTAGGAACAAAGACAGATATTAAACAAATAATACCAAAACAAGTGTCCACTTTTAAGTTGGGACAAATATATGAAAAAAAGCTTAGTGTATAGAAGAATATTTTAAAAGATCATTTATTGTTGAGTCAAAGATGAACTTTTAAGACAAATTGAAGTCAAGCTAAGACTTGAATGATGTATTGTGTTAGCCAGAAAGAGGGTGGGATTGGGAAGTGTCCTTCAGGTTGAAGAGAAAGTATATAGACAATCCCTAACCTGACAAATAGCTTGATTAATTAGAAAAACTTATAGGAGAAATGTCTGGGAGATTACAGCATATCACAAAAATATGACATTAAAGACTAAATAAATAGTTAAAGGCAAATTCACTATAGACTTTATAAGATATTGTAAGGTATTTGAGTTTCATTCTCTGAGCTATGGGATGACATTAAGAGTTTTAAAGTAGATATAATCCAATGTATATTTTATATCTATCTGTCATCTACTTATCTACACATATATTGTGCATAATGCATGTTTTGATATGTATATACATTATATTTATATGTATTTTGTGTGTATACACACAGATTACATATATGTAATATACATATATGTATACATTGCACACATATATACTTTAAAAAGATAACCATTGTATACAACAAAGAGAATAAGTGTTTTTTTCAAAGTATCAAGTTAGCCAGCCTCAAGACCAATATAAGAATCTGAATATTTTTCTTTATATTCTTGTTTATTTCTTAGTTTGTTTTACATTAGTGTGTTGTCCTCTTTAGAAACACTCAGGATTCTCCACTTCTAGTAGTACCCAAACCATTAAAAACAAAAATCTTTCTCATTTTTGTTATTGCTACCATGCCAAAAAGCCAACAGCAGTACT
>NW_007215252.1:0-713 GCF_000164805.1 Carlito syrichta
TGAAGGCAAGGAAAATAGTAACACTCTGGTGGTGTACATTAGAATGTATTATAACTGCAAGGCAATGATCAAATGAATGACCTCTTCTAAAACAATGAATTTCATTCGAAAATATATATTTCTCTATGTCATGCAAGGCATTTGTGAACTTTAAAAATATTCCTCTGAGATACAACACTTTAAAAATTTCAGATTGTATGTGTGAATAAACTCAAAATAGTTCTCTGGTAAGTTTTGTGACTCCTACTTTGAAAAAATTCACTTTGAAAGAAAAGCATAATTGTGCCAGTTTATCAGTTATCAGCAATTAATTTACATTTGTATTTTATTTTTCCCGAATTAAATTCTACCTACTTTCTTCTTCATCTGAACACTTAGGTAATTTCTTACATAATATCTAGACATCTAAAGTGTGGTATCCAAGCAGACAACCTGGGTTCGAATTCTCACCTAAACTCTGAATTTTTGCTCTCTTGTGAGCACATTGCTTAGTTTGTCTTTTCTACAATTTTCTACTCAGTACAGTGGGGATAATAACTGTATTTGAATCAAAAGGTTGTTGTGAATATTTGAGATACTCCACTTGGCTATGTGCTGTGAAAGGATTAAGCTCTCAATAAATCATAATCATTATTATTATGCCTTATCTTAAGTTATGTCTAGACTCAAAAGCTTTCCCTTCTTCTTCTGGGTAACATTGATACAGATAAATC
>NW_007215253.1:0-1579 GCF_000164805.1 Carlito syrichta
CTGAGATACAACACTTTAAAAATTTCAGATTGTATGTGTGAATAAACTCAAAATAGTTCTCTGGTAAGTTTTGTGACTCCTACTTTGAAAAAATTCACTTTGAAAGAAAAGCATAATTGTGCCAGTTTATCAGTTATCAGCAATTAATTTACATTTGTATTTTATTTTTCCCGAATTAAATTCTACCTACTTTCTTCTTCATCTGAACACTTAGGTAATTTCTTACATAATATCTAGACATCTAAAGTGTGGTATCCAAGCAGACAACCTGGGTTCGAATTCTCACCTAAACTCTGAATTTTTGCTCTCTTGTGAGCACATTGCTTAGTTTGTCTTTTCTACAATTTTCTACTCAGTACAGTGGGGATAATAACTGTATTTGAATCAAAAGGTTGTTGTGAATATTTGAGATACTCCACTTGGCTATGTGCTGTGAAAGGATTAAGCTCTCAATAAATCATAATCATTATTATTATGCCTTATCTTAAGTTATGTCTAGACTCAAAAGCTTTCCCTTCTTCTTCTGGGTAACATTGATACAGATAAATCCTTGGACTTACTTTATCATTTGAATCTTTCTACTAGGTTTTTAAGAGCATAGACAATGTGCTATTTAACAATGCTTATTAATGTGTCTGACACACATAATGAACTTTACTTTTTACATTATTTAATGAGTGAATGAATGAAATAATAAATTTTCCATGTTGTTAAGTTTGATCTAGATAACTTTATAATTAGACACCTGCATAGCAAATGAAGATAAAAACAAGGTTGTTACTAAAGATGACTTAAGAAGCAAATGTGTATATGAGTACAATGTCAGTAAACATCTGGAAATGTTTGTTCAACAAAAGAGGATCACTAACATCACACATATGAGAGGGACCCAAATAACACCAGAATTATCTTTTGGGGGGAAGGTACCTTATAATACACTTTTAATTTTTTCCTCTGGATCAAACAGTCAACCAAAGTTTTTATCTAGAAGTTTTGAGAAGGTTGCGTCATAATTTGTGGAAGAAATGTCCTGAGTTTTGGGTAAATAGTTGTTGTTCCACCATGACAACACACCTGCTCACACTACACTGAGTGTTCAGGAATTTTTGACCAAAAAGCGTATGACCCCTTGTCCCACTCTCCTTACTCACCTGATCTCACCCCAAGCAATTTTCTGTTTGTTTCCTCAGATGATTAAAGTCTTCCAAGGGAAACGTTTGGCCGATGTGGAAGAGGTGAAACAAAAAATGATAGAAGCACTAACAAGCGTCAAAACTGCTCAAAAACTGTTTTGAGCAGTGGAAAAAGCATCTCGATAGGTATATTACATAAAACAGAATACTTTGAAGGTGACTGAAGTTTAAACATATAAGAATAAATACACAATTTTTTAGAAGTAAATTTCATTTTGGGGGGCTCCTCTCTTATATGGCATCCTTACTGCCTGATGCACTTGAGAGCAAATTTTCCTAGCCTTTCTTAAAATAGTGCTAGGTATAACAACTGTAAGGGACTAAAAGAATAAAGTAATTTTTTTTAATCATTCAAGGTGATCAGTACATTGATACATGAATCCTTA
>NW_007215254.1:0-2047 GCF_000164805.1 Carlito syrichta
GGACTCAGCTGCTGCGCTAGAGCTCAGCAGACCAGACTGAAAACCAAAACGAGCTCACTCATGCTGAGTTCCACATCACCAACTCAAATGGGGTCATCACCTGGCCTTCCGCAAAGGCAGGAGAGATTAGCAGCCAAGTGGCCCACACAGGCCGATTTAATTGACATGAGAACACAGTTCACTCTGCTTGACTCCTTTACCCAAAAAGGACCCTGATGTTAACCAGTCAGCTATCTTTCTGTTGTCTCACAGTCCCCATCTTACAAAGAAAGTAACTCTGATTTGACCGATTCACTTTTTTGTTCTGTTTCTGCTTTCTTTAGCTCTTCTCTGCCTACAAAATCAACCTCTGCTGCTCAGCTCATTGGAACGTGTATTCTATCTTATAGAATTAATTGTTCAATTCTAGAATTGCCATAAAGCCAATTGAGATTTTTAAACCAAGTTGTTGTAATACTGTCTTTTGACACTTACAATGGCAGCAGGGCAATGTGTTGGGTTTTTTTCAAAGGAGGTAGCTGAAAATCTGTTATGACTGCAAAATTAATAGCGTTAAAGGGCATTAGGAGGAAGTTGGAAATTGGAGCACCTCTTTTGTGTTGTTTTTAAGATTTTTTTAAAGCTGACAGATAACATTGTATATGTTTATTGCATACAACATTTGTTTTGAAATGATATATGTGTTGCATAATGGTTAAATCTAGCTAATTGACAATTGCATGACCTCACATAATTATCATGTTTGTGGTAAGAGCGTATAACATCCACTCTCTTACAGTTTTAAAGACTATAGTATATCATCCTTGGCTACAATCACCTGCTGCACAATAGATCTCTTGGCCTTTTTCTTTCATCTAACTGTAATTATGTATTCTTTGATTAACATCTCTCTCTCTCTCCCTCCCCCCCACAACTACCTTTGCCACAGGTAACCACCGCTGTACTCTCTACTTCTATCATGTCAATGATGGTTAGGTTCCACATAGGAGTGAGATCACTTGGTATCCATCTTTCTTTGCCTAACTTGTTTCACTTAACATAATGTCCTTCAGGTTCACCCATGCTGTAGCAAATTATACAGTTCTATTTGTTGTTGTTGTTGTTGTTGTTTTATGACTAAATTCCGTTGTGTAGATATACCACATTTAAAAAAATCCATTCGTTTGTTGATAGACACAGGTTGATTCCATATCTAAGCTGTTGTTAATAATGACGCAATAAACATGGGAGTGCAATATTTTTGACATACTGTTATGGTCCGAGTAACACTCGGCTGCTCTCCTTGATACCAAAATATCAAAGGGGCAGGGAGCGGATAGAAAAGTTGGAATCCAGGGAGCAGAGCTGGACTCGAGGTCTTTCTCAAGTGATTCTGCCTACCCTTCTGACCTCTCAGTCCACTTTTATAGTCCAAAGTTGCCAGTACCTATACATTAGCCAGCAGAGCATTGTATAGGACTTAAGTTACAGCCGCATTTTACATTTAGATAATGACATTTACAGTAAGGGAAGTTTACAAGGCCTAAGACATCGTGCATTACAGAAGTTATACAAATCACAAGACTTACAATTACATTGATGCAAAAGTTATGCAAATCACATGACTTAAGATTACATTGATACTATATAGTTCAAAGAAAGGGAATAAATAGGGATTTACATCTTTGGGCATAGTCTGCAGGGAAGTCAACGATTCCCTCAAGTTACTTACTGGGAGTGCATAGAAGACAAGGGGACTCTCAGTAACGTGTTGGGGAATGTACAGGAGCCCTTGCATCCCTGCCATGCCCTTCTCTAGGGCTGCTGCAACATGGAGGCACCTTAGTGGGTCCCTGTATCAATACTGATTTCATTTCCCCTGGACATATATCCAATAGTGGGATTGCTGGATTATATGGTAGTTCTCTTTTTAATTATTTGAAGAACTTCCATGCAGTTTTCCATAGTGGCTGTCCTCATTTGTATTCTTACAACAGTGTGTATGAATTCCCTGTTCTTCACATCCTTACCAATACCTGTTATCGTTTATCCTTTTTTTTTTTTTTTT
>NW_007215255.1:0-774 GCF_000164805.1 Carlito syrichta
TACTCTCTACTTCTATCATGTCAATGATGGTAGGTTCCACATAGGAGTGAGATCACTTGGTATCCATCTTTCTTTGCCTAACTTGTTTCACTTAACATAATGTCCTTCAGGTTCACCCATGCTGTAGCAAATTATACAGTTCTATTTGTTGTTGTTGTTGTTGTTGTTTTATGACTAAATTCCGTTGTGTAGATATACCACATTTAAAAAAATCCATTCGTTTGTTGATAGACACAGGTTGATTCCATATCTAAGCTGTTGTTAATAATGACGCAATAAACATGGGAGTGCAATATTTTTGACATACTGTTATGGTCCGAGTAACACTCGGCTGCTCTCCTTGATACCAAAATATCAAAGGGGCAGGGAGCGGATAGAAAAGTTGGAATCCAGGGAGCAGAGCTGGACTCGAGGTCTTTCTCAAGTGATTCTGCCTACCCTTCTGACCTCTCAGTCCACTTTTATAGTCCAAAGTTGCCAGTACCTATACATTAGCCAGCAGAGCATTGTATAGGACTTAAGTTACAGCCGCATTTTACATTTAGATAATGACATTTACAGTAAGGGAAGTTTACAAGGCCTAAGACATCGTGCATTACAGAAGTTATACAAATCACAAGACTTACAATTACATTGATGCAAAAGTTATGCAAATCACATGACTTAAGATTACATTGATACTATATAGTTCAAAGAAAGGGAATAAATAGGGATTTACATCTTTGGGCATAGTCTGCAGGGAAGTCAACGATTCCCTCAAGTTACTTACTGGGG
>NW_007215256.1:0-700 GCF_000164805.1 Carlito syrichta
AAGGTGTTCTGTCCTGGGGCAGCAAGCTGACCTCTATAGTGGGAAAAGCCTGTCAGCATAGCACACCCTGCCTCTGCATGCCTAGGCCCGAACCCTAGTGCCAGTTTGTCTAAAAATGCAGATAATGGGATGATAGTGTCGGCATGTGGATTGATTGCATCAGCCAAATTTTGTGAATTCAGACATTTGGGGGAAAGTAAATATAAATCAACAACTAAATTGGAATGAGAGTGAAATATTGATTACAATTTCATATCCAAGGTATTCAGCCAGCTAAACTAGGCATTAGCTCCTTTAACCTGTAAATAAAAGATAATGGCAAAGTTTACTAATTATTCTTCCTTGTTCCTCAAGGCAATTTAGTGTCTACTAGTGATGGTGGTTTTTGAGAAGTTTGTACGTTTCTATATAAATGGAGAAGCCATATCTGAAATAATCCGTTAATGTAAGAGCTTCCAAAGATTAAAGGAATTCACTCTGCAGAGGAACCTATAGCTTCTGCTTTAGATGGAAATACATTTTTGGTTACTCAATGTTAGGCAAACATGATAATTATTTCCTCTAGGGGAACCTGCCCATTGAGGTCTTGGTGTTCAGCTCAGATGACGCACATCCTAGCTGAGGACTTGAGTCTCTGTGACAAGAAAGCATATCTGAGTTACCAAACTAGTTAATAAAAACCAGGTGGATATTTTCTAAA
>NW_007215257.1:0-1104 GCF_000164805.1 Carlito syrichta
TAGTGGGAAAAGCCTGTCAGCATAGCACACCCTGCCTCTGCATGCCTAGGCCCGAACCCTAGTGCCAGTTTGTCTAAAAATGCAGATAATGGGATGATAGTGTCGGCATGTGGATTGATTGCATCAGCCAAATTTTGTGAATTCAGACATTTGGGGGAAAGTAAATATAAATCAACAACTAAATTGGAATGAGAGTGAAATATTGATTACAATTTCATATCCAAGGTATTCAGCCAGCTAAACTAGGCATTAGCTCCTTTAACCTGTAAATAAAAGATAATGGCAAAGTTTACTAATTATTCTTCCTTGTTCCTCAAGGCAATTTAGTGTCTACTAGTGATGGTGGTTTTTGAGAAGTTTGTACGTTTCTATATAAATGGAGAAGCCATATCTGAAATAATCCGTTAATGTAAGAGCTTCCAAAGATTAAAGGAATTCACTCTGCAGAGGAACCTATAGCTTCTGCTTTAGATGGAAATACATTTTTGGTTACTCAATGTTAGGCAAACATGATAATTATTTCCTCTAGGGGAACCTGCCCATTGAGGTCTTGGTGTTCAGCTCAGATGACGCACATCCTAGCTGAGGACTTGAGTCTCTGTGACAAGAAAGCATATCTGAGTTACCAAACTAGTTAATAAAAACCAGGTGGATATTTTCTAAAATACTGGAGCTTTTGAATAAAAATTACTGTCTTACCAAAAATATTTTACATGTTCTTGATAATGAGACTGTCATTTTCACTTTAAAAAGCTTGAGCAATTGCCACTGATATTTTTTTTAAATGCATGATAATAATGATCTTCATAAAATTTGGATTTTTTTTAAAATCACTGTTTCTTGGTAACTGCAAATTTTACATCTCATAAGGGAGATTTTTGTACTAAATATGGTAGCTAGTTGATATCATTGCTAGTTTTAGAATATAAAAATATCAAGTTACACTGTGCTGTGAGAAGTCATTTATATTTAAAATTGCTTTTGCCTGTTAATTTTATGTCTGCACCAGAACATTTCCCAGAGAACTCCCTTGATGCTCTCACTGAGAATGTGAGGCCAGCCTACAGCTCATCCTCCTGTGCAGCATTCGTTTTACCCACGGGT
>NW_007215258.1:0-2047 GCF_000164805.1 Carlito syrichta
GAATTCAGACATTTGGGGGAAAGTAAATATAAATCAACAACTAAATTGGAATGAGAGTGAAATATTGATTACAATTTCATATCCAAGGTATTCAGCCAGCTAAACTAGGCATTAGCTCCTTTAACCTGTAAATAAAAGATAATGGCAAAGTTTACTAATTATTCTTCCTTGTTCCTCAAGGCAATTTAGTGTCTACTAGTGATGGTGGTTTTTGAGAAGTTTGTACGTTTCTATATAAATGGAGAAGCCATATCTGAAATAATCCGTTAATGTAAGAGCTTCCAAAGATTAAAGGAATTCACTCTGCAGAGGAACCTATAGCTTCTGCTTTAGATGGAAATACATTTTTGGTTACTCAATGTTAGGCAAACATGATAATTATTTCCTCTAGGGGAACCTGCCCATTGAGGTCTTGGTGTTCAGCTCAGATGACGCACATCCTAGCTGAGGACTTGAGTCTCTGTGACAAGAAAGCATATCTGAGTTACCAAACTAGTTAATAAAAACCAGGTGGATATTTTCTAAAATACTGGAGCTTTTGAATAAAAATTACTGTCTTACCAAAAATATTTTACATGTTCTTGATAATGAGACTGTCATTTTCACTTTAAAAAGCTTGAGCAATTGCCACTGATATTTTTTTTAAATGCATGATAATAATGATCTTCATAAAATTTGGATTTTTTTTAAAATCACTGTTTCTTGGTAACTGCAAATTTTACATCTCATAAGGGAGATTTTTGTACTAAATATGGTAGCTAGTTGATATCATTGCTAGTTTTAGAATATAAAAATATCAAGTTACACTGTGCTGTGAGAAGTCATTTATATTTAAAATTGCTTTTGCCTGTTAATTTTATGTCTGCACCAGAACATTTCCCAGAGAACTCCCTTGATGCTCTCACTGAGAATGTGAGGCCAGCCTACAGCTCATCCTCCTGTGCAGCATTCGTTTTACCCACGGGTTGTCATGACAGTCTCCATCAAATACAGCTGGGATGATGCTTACAAGCAAGTTCTCTAGGGAAGGGCGCCTGAGGCCTCTCACTGGCTCAAGTGGCACTTGTGCAACAGGTGACCACATGAGGGCAGCACATCTGGAGGAGAAGGGTGGCTGGCTGCCACCAGGAGACCTCGGTGGGGTCCCTCCTTCCTGACACTCCTGCCCTGACAGCCAGGCTGCTCTGCAGACAGTGCGTGGGCCCACTGGATTGCTCTGTGCTTAGAGCAGCTGTCCCCTAGTGGAGACAGCATGTGAGCACAGCCTTCTCAGCCAGGGCTTTGCTTCGTGTTGGACACTGCAAGGGAAGTGAGCCTTTTGAATTCGATGCGATTACAGCTCTTTAAAGGCTTTGGTAAGAGCAGTGATGTTTCTCTTTCTACTTAATTGGCTGTGTATCAGAACCTTTGAGCCACAGGTTATGGCAGAACTACAAATAACTAGACGTGAGATGCAAGACATTACTCACTTTAAAAAAGAGTTTGCTTCCATTTAGATAGAGCACTGCTTGTGGAAATGCAGAACTCACAGCCCCATACTGCATGCATCCATCTCTGTGCTTCTCAGTTGCCGTGTTCAGAACCCTGCCATCTTGCATATGTATTTGTTGTAAATGAGGCTAGCACCCATTTAAATTAATCAATCTTTTTTTTAATGTTATGAAAATAATCAGTTCATTTCATCTTAGTTTAAGTCTTTTCTTTTTTCCTTTTTTACTGCTGTCATTTCTTGTGCTTGTTTTTTCCCCAGTGAGGGTTGTCGAAGAGAAAATACAATGAAGAATGCTGGAAGTCGCAAATATGCATTTAATTCCCTGCAGCTGAAGGCTTTCCCCAAGCATTACAGGCCTCCCGAAGGGACTTACGGAAAAGTTGAAACTTGAACACACGGTTTTCTCTAATTAGCTGTTACATAATCAATGTGGGTACCCTCTAGTGTCATATATGAATTCTTCAAGAAGACCTGAAGGATTGGTTTTTATTTTTTGTGATTTTTAAAAAATATTTTACTGAAGAGTCTCTGGAGCATGATTTTTTCCCCCCATTG
>NW_007215259.1:0-1704 GCF_000164805.1 Carlito syrichta
AAAGTTCTAGCCAACATATTATCCCAGGAGGCCTGCTGGCTCCATGGGTCCATAAAGGGACAGGATGCTGGTCAACAGAGGGCAGAGGGGCTGCTGCCCCAGAAACTCCAACTTTGCAGCCCAAAAAGACTGGGAGGAGAGAAACTCTGTCTCTGTCTGATTCCCAAACTGGTACCTTGTCACTTGTTGCCATTTGGAGCAGAGACTGCTGAATCTCACCACTGAAAGTAACCTTGGGCCCAATGATCAATAGAACCATAAGTTGCCACAGAAAAAAAATAATGCACTCAAAAGGACCTGCACTTAGCATGAGAAGAAACAGAACACCCCAGATTGGAAGGCTCTGGAGAGCTGAGGTGTTGAGGTGTTCTGGAAAACAATACATTAACAAAATATAATTCTTTTTTAGGATAGTGAGTAGATAAACTGAAGGTTAGACTAAGTCACTGTTAAGACCCAGCTAGGGCCTAGCACAAGAATTGGCAAACTATAGATCATAGTCCAAATCCAGTCCACAAACTGCTTTTATAAATAAAGTTTTATTGAAACACAGCCATGCCTATCCATGTATGTATTGTCTAAGTGTGCTTGTGCCTTATAACATGAGAGTTGAGTAGCTGGGATGGACCATATGGTCCACACCACCTACAACGTTTACTGTCTGGCCAAGTTTGACTTGACTCAAAACTTGACTCAAGTTTGCTAACTCCTGGCCTAGGAGACAAGAGGAATTTTTCAAAACCCAAATAAAAAGCTGGAGTTAAAAATATCAAGGAGAAAAATGAGTGATATGAATTCAAAGCCCTAATATAAGATTATTAGGAGTTCCAGGAAAAAGAACAAAGAATAGATGAAAGGACAAAAATTAAATAAATCATAGACATCAGTTTCCCTGTGCTAGCCAGAAGGCGAGCTTCACAAGGCAGGGTCTTTTGTTTACAGTTTTGCCTCAAGCACCTGAGACAATGACTGGCACAAAAGAGAGGCTTAGGAAATATTTGTTTCGCTGAAATTTCTTCTGTTTCTCCTCCAGGTATACTCTCCACTATTGATCACCTTGTTTCTTCAGGCTGTCCTGGAAGACTGAATATATAGCCTTTTTTGCTCTCCTGCTTCCTGTTAAGTTCTGCCATCGGAGGGAGGTAGGGGGTGAGGGGTAGGGAGTGGCAGAACAAGGGAGGGAAACTGAGAGTGTGGCATCTAAAATTTCCTGCCTGGTTTTTGCATGTCGGCTGTGTCCCTCCAGAAAGCCCAAAGCTAGGGGGCCTTCTCCATGCAGCTCTCTTTAAGGTACAGTGATTGCCCCCACCCCCATCACCTTGTCCCTCCAGGTCTAGGTGGTAACAGTTCTCAGGACTTACCAACTCCTTACCAACCTGTGTGAATTTCTTACCCTGCTGCTGAAATATCTGTAAGACCTATAATAGCCTGTAATGGCTTGCTTGACATAAGTGACTTCATTTTGTTAAAAATCTTCCAACTTAGCTACCAGCTCACCCAGATGCAAGCCCCCTGCGTGCGACTGTTGCAACTTTCTTGTACTCACAAGCCCATATCCTTGTTCCATTCCTTTGTTCCCCTGGTGTTTGAAAACGCTTTAACTACAAGTTCCTTATTCTAATTGTACTCTTGCTTCAGATGTATGCTAAGTAATTGTTCCCTTTTGATTTTAGTTCCTTGTTCCCTCCCCCCCCCCCCCCCCCC
>NW_007215260.1:0-1744 GCF_000164805.1 Carlito syrichta
CAATTCATTCAGCTACTTTGGCTGCATTTTACAGCTCATTCATCTTGATCAGCCACCATGTTAAGTACTGTTCAAGAAACTAAACATTTCACAGGGCACATATAAACTTATTTCTAGCCACCCATTTTCATTATTAATATTTTCCATTAAAATTTTTCAAGACTAAACGCCTTCATGTTGTATGATAAAACAATGAAACGTGTTTTACCAAGTGCTTTTTTTCAAGGACTGTTATAAATTTAAAGTTCCTCTTAAGAAAAAATGTTGTCCTTCCAAAAGGTATCCTCTTAGCCCACTTCCCTCTACAAGTGTGCTTAAGAAAGTACATCTTAAGATCCTCACCTTTTATTACAGAACAATAATTCTGCATCGCCCATATCCGGTTGGTAAAGTATATGGATCACTTGCCAGCTAGTACCACAAAGAAATCACCCATGAATAAATTTCTATTCTATATTTGTCTAAGCCTATTTGAGGTGTACTATTCACTCATAGATTTCTAGATTCTCTAAGCTTCATCTCTCTAATAGACTGCATCACTAGACATCAACACTACATCAATCCCTGGACACTATCCTTACATCTCCCTGAAGCAGCGCTGGTGAAGCAGAAAATATGCTTAGACCTGGGATCATGTTCCAAACGCTCCACTTATTAAATTTGTGACCTTGAAAACATTAGTTACTCTCCTCAGGTCCAGTTTCCTCACCAGTTAGAAAATTTTATAAATTCAATTTGGTTTAGCAAGCAAATTTAGATTATCAATTAGGTACTACATTTTGAGCTGGGGTTAGGTATGAACAGACTGATTTATTTATAGATCTAGTATTTATTCTGAGTATACACTATGTATTAGACATTGTTAAGGGCTGAGGATAAATCTTTAAACAAGGCTTACAAATTCAATGCCCTTATAGTTTTTATGTTAGTAATATATTCAGAAAACAAAGAAGGAAAACCAACCACTAGTTCAATATAAATTCAGATAAGTGATAGGAATTATAAGGAGAATAAAGCAGAATGACCAAGTGTCTTTGTGGGGATATGGTTACTTTAGAAAGAGTTGTCAGGTAAGATTTCACCCAGTAAAGATCTCATTCCATTTTACAGAGGTATGGATTTTAAGAAAAGATGATCAAGACATCTCTGTATGCAAAGAATTTGTAGTCTAGTAGGGGGTAGAGGGACATCAGCTACTTTCAGTATTGCTGTGTTGGAGAAATGCATTTAGACATATCTCGGGAGGATGTGTTTAAATCATGTTTTGCACAAATAGGTACTCACCAAATGTTAGTCTTCTTTGTCTTTTTAAAAGATTTAACATAATATCCTTCTCCTTTAATTATATAAGAGAAAACCAACTTAATGTTCATAATGACTTCTTAAAAATCAGAAAAAATGGTCAAATTAGATGTCTTAAGAGTGTTTTTTTAAAATAAAAATTATATAGCTCCACACACTTCCTTTTCTCTTAGCTTTTGGTATTATATGTATATGCAGTATGGTTTCTGTCATTTGCTTCTATTTCCTTTTGTGTCTTTATTCCCAATCACCTCTATTATTGTCTTAATATCATAAGATGTCTCAATTTTTTCTATATACAGATAGGATATAAGCATTTTTAAAATAACTTTTACTCACTGCAAGTATTTTTATTTATGGAATTTAGAGGACGTGCTTGATGTTGAAGTAGAAAAATAGTGTTAGTATTATGCGTTTCCAAATAGGCCTCATTACTTTAATG
>NW_007215261.1:0-933 GCF_000164805.1 Carlito syrichta
GGGGGATCTTCTACACATCTAGGGTCACTGAAGCATTCAATGTTGAATAGAGAGTAGAGAATGAGAAAAAAACAATAGTTTTTTCCCCCCTAGTCTCAGAATGTTGGAATCTATTTGCAGATTATTTTTCTGGCTTCTAAGACTTTCTTTCTTTTAGCCATTTTTTCCTTTGATACATGCAAAATATTGCTATCCCAATCAAATCTTTAAACAGCTTTCTGAAGTAGATTTTATACTTTTACATTTTTTTCTTCAGTTGCTTTCAAGAGCTTCTTTTCCTACTTAACTGCAAACAAAACAATTTACCAACACCTTGATCCTAGTCTCTGTTCTGTTTTCTGTCTTGTTCTCTAAGCTCTTTGTGACATTATATCCTTCCTTTCTTCCCTTCTGCCTACATTCTCTCGACTCTTTCAATTTTGACATAAGTGGATTTAATACCTACAAAACCACTCATTGTCATTTCTTTCAAGTTCCTGCTGAAAGTGTATTCCTATGACTTTATTATTTCCTTTAAGTTACCTATGGGTGATAAAAGAAAGACCTTAGACAAATTAATTCAATAAAATTTAATGAAGCAAAGACCATTCGTGAATCGGGAAACCTCCTGGACCAGAGTAGGCTCAGCCAGACTCCAGCATAGCCACATGGTGGAAGATTTATGGACAGAAAACAGGAAAGTGGCATATAAAAAACAGAAATGAGGTACAGAAGCAGATGAATTGGTCATAGCTTAACATTTGCCATATTTGATCTGGATTTGAACAGCTGGCCTCCTTTGATAGGCTGAAACTTGGTGACTGGCCCAAGAGTAGATTATAGTCGGTTTACACAACTAGTTGGTCACAGTTTACTAAGTATGGAACAACCTTTGGACTGAGTTTAAAATATGTAAGGGAGCAGTTTAAGCTAAACTTAATTTAACATGGAACA
>NW_007215262.1:0-1603 GCF_000164805.1 Carlito syrichta
ACAGCTTTCTGAAGTAGATTTTATACTTTTACATTTTTTTCTTCAGTTGCTTTCAAGAGCTTCTTTTCCTACTTAACTGCAAACAAAACAATTTACCAACACCTTGATCCTAGTCTCTGTTCTGTTTTCTGTCTTGTTCTCTAAGCTCTTTGTGACATTATATCCTTCCTTTCTTCCCTTCTGCCTACATTCTCTCGACTCTTTCAATTTTGACATAAGTGGATTTAATACCTACAAAACCACTCATTGTCATTTCTTTCAAGTTCCTGCTGAAAGTGTATTCCTATGACTTTATTATTTCCTTTAAGTTACCTATGGGTGATAAAAGAAAGACCTTAGACAAATTAATTCAATAAAATTTAATGAAGCAAAGACCATTCGTGAATCGGGAAACCTCCTGGACCAGAGTAGGCTCAGCCAGACTCCAGCATAGCCACATGGTGGAAGATTTATGGACAGAAAACAGGAAAGTGGCATATAAAAAACAGAAATGAGGTACAGAAGCAGATGAATTGGTCATAGCTTAACATTTGCCATATTTGATCTGGATTTGAACAGCTGGCCTCCTTTGATAGGCTGAAACTTGGTGACTGGCCCAAGAGTAGATTATAGTCGGTTTACACAACTAGTTGGTCACAGTTTACTAAGTATGGAACAACCTTTGGACTGAGTTTAAAATATGTAAGGGAGCAGTTTAAGCTAAACTTAATTTAACATGGAACAAAAGTCAGTTAAAGTAGATGTTAGAAGCAAAAAGAATTATGAATGAACTCTCACCTAAATGATGCAATGACCTTCCAGTTAATAGAATATGATTTGTTAGAATTCAAGAGAAGATGATCCCCTAGACTGCATTTCTGTCTTCACTTCGCATGATTCAAACTGGAGTTCATATTTTACCATTGGTATTTTAGTGTATGGAAATCTTGGAGCTCACAGATTGAATTTTTGATATCATTAGCTTATAGAATATTTTACATTTTAAAAGTTTTAATATTTTTGGATTTTTAAAATTTTACAATGTTGAAGAAAGACGCCAAACTCTGTAAAATATCTAAAATGGCTTATTCTGAGCCAAATGTGAGTGGCCTAGGCCAGTGGTACAGTTCCAAGGAGTTCTGAAATCATGTATCCAGAATGGTTGAATTACAGCTGACTTTATACCTTTTTAGGGAGATAGAAGTTATAGGCAAAACATAAATCAATACATGTGAGATTCACATTGGTTTGGCAGGTTTGCAAGACATAGGTGGATTCAGAGATTTTCTGATTGGTGATTAGTAGAACGAGTAGACCTGGCTAAAGAATTCTGAAGTTTGTAAAGAAAATTCTGAGTTGAGATGAGGAGATAGAGGAAGCCAAGGTTCTTGATATGGAGCTGAAGCCTCACAGGTGGCAGTCCTTAGACAGAATAGACAGTAAATATCTAACTCCTCTGGGAATCCCTGTGAAAGGGATTCTATACAGATGCAAATTTCCTCAAGTGGTTTTGCAGGATATTAAAATATTTTTTATTTCTTTCTTTATCTATTATGTGATGTTATGCCAGAGTCAGATGGGAAAGTGAGTCAAATCATATAGGGTTAATAAATACCCATCTGAT
>NW_007215263.1:0-477 GCF_000164805.1 Carlito syrichta
CTGCATCCTCGCCAGCATCTGTTGTTTGTTTTATTAATGATGGTCATTCTTACTGGGGTTAGGTGGTATCTCAATGTGGTTTTGATTTACATTTCTCTTATGATTAGTGAGGCTGCGCACTTTTTCATGTGTCTGTTGGCTGCCTGTATATTTTTTTTTTGAGAAGTGTCTATTCAAGTCTTTTGCCCATTTTTAAATGGGGCTGTTTGTTTTTTTTCCTTTCAGTATGTTTGAGTTCCTTGTAGATCCTAGATGTTAGGCCTTTGTCGGATATACAGTTGGCAAATATTTTTTCTCATTCTCTTGCCCAGTAGTCTTGATAAACCAGCTGATATTAGACAACATGGATTGACTGTAACATCAGCTAGCGTCATTGTATGTCTTATTCTAATGATGCTCAACAGTCAATAGTAAGAGAGGAGTGATATGATGATTGACATTACCCAAGGCTGGAACCACCATTTCAGGTTTTGAGTG
>NW_007215264.1:0-730 GCF_000164805.1 Carlito syrichta
TTTGAGAAGTGTCTATTCAAGTCTTTTGCCCATTTTTAAATGGGGCTGTTTGTTTTTTTTCCTTTCAGTATGTTTGAGTTCCTTGTAGATCCTAGATGTTAGGCCTTTGTCGGATATACAGTTGGCAAATATTTTTTCTCATTCTCTTGCCCAGTAGTCTTGATAAACCAGCTGATATTAGACAACATGGATTGACTGTAACATCAGCTAGCGTCATTGTATGACTTATTCTAATGATGCTCAACAGTCAATAGTAAGAGAGGAGTGATATGATGATTGACATTACCCAAGGCTGGAACCACCATTTCAGGTTTTGAGTGACCTTTAAAACACAAAATAGAAAAAGTAGAAAATATGTAGAATGCACAGGGAAAGAAGTTGTCTTTGGGCAAAACTAAGCTGTCTTCATAAGTAGTTCTGACATTCATGTGTCTTATTTCTTTGACAGTATGTGCCTATTTTATGGTCTTATACAGTAGAGTCATTCATAACTGACGTTATCTAAGACAACCATTTGGTGGATTAATTGAAAAAAAAAATCTGTTAAAGTGTGGACTCATAAAAACAATTGAAGTATGCAAACATCATTGTATTTTACCTTAAAACATGTTCACTTATTCTCCACTATTTTATTTTATTTTATTTTATGAGTTGAAGTCTCACTCTGTCACCCAGACTACAGTGCAGTGGCCGCTCCCAGCCACTGCAGCCTCGACCTGCTGGGCTCAGG
>NW_007215265.1:0-734 GCF_000164805.1 Carlito syrichta
TCTAGCAGAGAGTGTGGAAGACAAGACACATAGTCAAGAAGTAGCATACAGCATGTGAGAAGGTGGTCAGTGCTATGGGGAAAAGCGGAGTGAGTGTGAAGGGCCAGCAGAGCTGGACTTGGGAAGGTGGACTGCTAACTTAAAAGGAGCGGTCAGGGAGACTGCCTTCAGATGGTGGGTTTAAGCAGATGTGGGGAGGGAGTTGGTTTTATAGGTCTCTAGGGGAGGGTGTTCCAGACCAGGGAATGCTAACAGAAAGATATAAAAGATAAGTTGGGCTGGGCGTGGTGACTCATGCCATAATCTCAGCACTTTCTCGGAGTCAGAGGCAAAAGGATTGCCTGAGCCCAAGGGTTCAAGACCAACCTGGGCAACTTGGTGAGACCTTGTCCCTACAATCAATCAATCAATTAATAAATAAATAAATAAGCTGGACATGGTGGCACACACCTGTAGTTCCAGCTACTTGGAAGACTGAGGTGGAAGGATTGCCTGAGCCTAGCAGGTTGAGGCTGTGGTAGCCATGAGTGTGCCACTGTACTCTAGCCTGGGTGGCAGAGTGAGACTCTGACTCAAAAAATATAAATGAATGAATGAATGACAAGTTGGGGCCTTGAACACTGTGGAGCGGCTTAGACTTATTCTTGAGACTTGAGGTCAGAAATTGGCCCTAATCAGATACAGTTAACCAGTTAACAGCAGTGGGAGGAATTTGGACTGATACGTGACTGACC
>NW_007215266.1:0-3069 GCF_000164805.1 Carlito syrichta
TATCCAGTCTAGTTTCGATGGGCAGCACGGTTTGGTTCCATTTTTTTTTCTACATTGAATAGTGCTGCAATAAACATATGTGTGCAGGTATCTTTTTTATAGAATGATTTGAGTTCCTCCGGGTATATTCCCAGAAGGGGGATTACTGGGGTGTATGAAAGGTCAATTTTTAGATCTTTTAGAAATTGCCACACTGTTTTCCATGGAGATTGTACTAGTTTACACTCCCACCAACAGTGCAGAAGAGTTCCCTTTTCTCCACATCCTCTCCAACATCTGTTGTTTTTTGAGTTATTAATGATGACCATTCTGACTGGAGGTAGGTGGTATCTCAATGTGGTTTTGATTTACATTTCTTTGATGATTAGTGAGGCTGAGCATTTTTTCATGTGTCTGTTAGTTGCTCGTACGTCTTCTTTTGATAAGTGTCTATTCATATATTTTGTCCACTTTTTAGAGTTGTGTGAATATCTTAACTGCTCCTTGGCTCATGTACATTTCAGAATGTCCTGAGATCAATTTGAATTTAATAGGCTTGTATCTTAACTGTGCCAGGTGAAATATTTAGACTGTTTGATTTCCTAACAGGTAGTCTAGGCTTTTATTATAGATTGTTAGTGAGTGTGTAAGTTATATTTTTATTTCTTTCAAGAGAAAAAAATGTTTTCTAAGTAGCAGCAGGAGTGTAAGCCAACACTTCACATGCCCTCTTGTTTCAGTGTGTCATACAAACTTTACACAGGATGCAAAACACATTAATCAAATGCTAGAAGAACCAAAAGAACTGTGTTCTCTATGACCATTATTGTGAATCCTTGCCGAAATGCATTGTGAGGTAGTGTAAAAGAGCAGAGGGCTGAGAGAGTTGAATCTCAACTCTGCTTCTGGCTCTCCATAACGTGAACCTTAGCTTCTGTTTTTATTTTCTTTTTAGAAAAAGGATATAAGGACTGCAGAATTTGAAGTTCTCTTCTAAGCACTAATATTCTATAATGTATTGGTCTTGTTCACCAAAGCCATATAAGGGATATTTCCAGCCTATTTCCCTTTATATAATATCAAAGGATAAACACAGACAAAATTTGTTAGCAACTTTTAGAATCATGACTTAAGTCCCTACCTCTTCCCTAAATAAATTTAGTTAATATTTTTGTTTGTTTCATCTTAAGTTCTAAAACAAAACTAGTTGTTCTGTATTTTTACGTTCTTTCTATAAGGTAAGAGTGTGTCTTTGTTGACCAAAAATTCTTAATATTTTGGTTTGTCAGTGTAGATTTGCTTTAATTTGTGGGGCTTTAAACAGCTATAAGTTTTTGGCATTAAGAAATTTTTATTACATTTTGGAGAAACTTGCACGCACAGCAATATGATTTGGATTTATTACAATTTTTATTTTATGTCACTGAAAGAGGGAAAAAGAAAAAAGAATAGGTGAAAATTTTTAATTTTATTCTAGATACTGATGTAGATGTCACACATACACATTGAATTCTCACAAAGCAGATATCATTATTCCCGTTTTATATATGAAAAGTAACTTGCCTAAAGTTATACATCAAGTATGAAAATTATACTTTGAATCTATGTTTGACTGACACCAAAGCTCTGTTGTTTTTCCTCCTTCATGTTTCTTTGTCATGCTACATCTCTGAAAGCTAATTCTTGAAGATTTTGAGGAAACGATTCTTACGAATGTGACATATAAACATTTGTTTACACTTTTGTATTTCTCTTCAAATGGTAAATAAGACTACCACTTTTCCGTTTTAGGCCTCAGTGTCTGAAATCACTACATGTAATTTTATTTATAGAAAATGTTTGTTTTACTACTTATTGTAAAAGTTGTTTTTTCTTTTATCTTATTTTTAACATTAATACCTAATTTTAATTGTTTATAAAATACCTTTCAAGGCCGTTCTATTTTAAAGGGATCCATGAGATACTTTTTGACAATGTTGAAAAACTTTTAAGTGTTTAAGGCATGAGTTTGCTAGAAAAAATAGTGTTTACAACTCACAAAAACCCTGATTGCAATGGAGCTTCCTTTTAAATGAGAAGTATTTCCAAAAGATTAACTACTTACATTTCTTAAATAAGATAAAATCTAAGGCTAACTAAATTCCTTCTTTTTTTCTCTCTCTCTCTCATTCTAAATATTGCCTTTATGAAACAACCAACTTTCTCAGAGGAAAAACCTCAGAAGTGAATCGCAGTTGGTAGCTTTACTGTTTATTTTCAATGCATGGTTTACTTTTCTATTTTTAACCTACATCCTGCTGTTTTTGATACCTCATCTTTCTTATGGTTTTCTCTGGCTTTACCAAATCGATGTATAACTCAGAGGTTTACAAATTATTATAAGTATAGAATTGTATGGTAGTATCAGTAAAAATGATCAAAATTAATATTAAACAGGAAAAGCTTATTTTGCCTTTGATAGTGAAAGTTTATTTTCTTTAATCTTTAGATTTAATACCTAATTCTAATTGTTTATAAAATACCTCTTAAGACCATTCTATTTTAAATGAATAAATGAGATCTCTTGGTATCATTGAAAACCGTTTACATGTTTAAGGCCTAAGAGTTTAAGATGCTAGGGAAAACATGTTTTCTTTTTTTAACCATATGTAAGAAAATGGTTACACTAATTTCTTCTTCCATGATAAAAAACTGTGGGACAAAATTAATTCTATACCAGGAAAAAATTTACGGAGACCAAGAACACTACATCAAATACTAGCAGATAATGTGACTCCTTGTTATTTGGTCTTATTTCCTCTCATGTGTTCACTGCTCCTCACTTGGCACCAGTTGTTCCAGAGAAGAGCAGTGATGTTAGCACTACCACTATTTGGACTATCCTAAGACTTCAGCAGTGCCAACCTGAGAAATAATAAGGTATTCCGGATTTTCCTGATTAACTTCTTGCCTTTTTTATTAGGTTCTAATTTGTTTAGGATTTCTGAACCTTTAGTAATAACTTTTCCATAAATGTAATACTTTTGTTGAGGAAGAATGTACAAAGAATACCTTCTTAAAGTGTTATAAACCTTTGTAGCAGAGATAAAT
>NW_007215267.1:0-29405 GCF_000164805.1 Carlito syrichta
GTGTGTAAGTTATATTTTTATTTCTTTCAAGAGAAAAAAATGTTTTCTAAGTAGCAGCAGGAGTGTAAGCCAACACTTCACATGCCCTCTTGTTTCAGTGTGTCATACAAACTTTACACAGGATGCAAAACACATTAATCAAATGCTAGAAGAACCAAAAGAACTGTGTTCTCTATGACCATTATTGTGAATCCTTGCCGAAATGCATTGTGAGGTAGTGTAAAAGAGCAGAGGGCTGAGAGAGTTGAATCTCAACTCTGCTTCTGGCTCTCCATAACGTGAACCTTAGCTTCTGTTTTTATTTTCTTTTTAGAAAAAGGATATAAGGACTGCAGAATTTGAAGTTCTCTTCTAAGCACTAATATTCTATAATGTATTGGTCTTGTTCACCAAAGCCATATAAGGGATATTTCCAGCCTATTTCCCTTTATATAATATCAAAGGATAAACACAGACAAAATTTGTTAGCAACTTTTAGAATCATGACTTAAGTCCCTACCTCTTCCCTAAATAAATTTAGTTAATATTTTTGTTTGTTTCATCTTAAGTTCTAAAACAAAACTAGTTGTTCTGTATTTTTACGTTCTTTCTATAAGGTAAGAGTGTGTCTTTGTTGACCAAAAATTCTTAATATTTTGGTTTGTCAGTGTAGATTTGCTTTAATTTGTGGGGCTTTAAACAGCTATAAGTTTTTGGCATTAAGAAATTTTTATTACATTTTGGAGAAACTTGCACGCACAGCAATATGATTTGGATTTATTACAATTTTTATTTTATGTCACTGAAAGAGGGAAAAAGAAAAAAGAATAGGTGAAAATTTTTAATTTTATTCTAGATACTGATGTAGATGTCACACATACACATTGAATTCTCACAAAGCAGATATCATTATTCCCGTTTTATATATGAAAAGTAACTTGCCTAAAGTTATACATCAAGTATGAAAATTATACTTTGAATCTATGTTTGACTGACACCAAAGCTCTGTTGTTTTTCCTCCTTCATGTTTCTTTGTCATGCTACATCTCTGAAAGCTAATTCTTGAAGATTTTGAGGAAACGATTCTTACGAATGTGACATATAAACATTTGTTTACACTTTTGTATTTCTCTTCAAATGGTAAATAAGACTACCACTTTTCCGTTTTAGGCCTCAGTGTCTGAAATCACTACATGTAATTTTATTTATAGAAAATGTTTGTTTTACTACTTATTGTAAAAGTTGTTTTTTCTTTTATCTTATTTTTAACATTAATACCTAATTTTAATTGTTTATAAAATACCTTTCAAGGCCGTTCTATTTTAAAGGGATCCATGAGATACTTTTTGACAATGTTGAAAAACTTTTAAGTGTTTAAGGCATGAGTTTGCTAGAAAAAATAGTGTTTACAACTCACAAAAACCCTGATTGCAATGGAGCTTCCTTTTAAATGAGAAGTATTTCCAAAAGATTAACTACTTACATTTCTTAAATAAGATAAAATCTAAGGCTAACTAAATTCCTTCTTTTTTTCTCTCTCTCTCTCATTCTAAATATTGCCTTTATGAAACAACCAACTTTCTCAGAGGAAAAACCTCAGAAGTGAATCGCAGTTGGTAGCTTTACTGTTTATTTTCAATGCATGGTTTACTTTTCTATTTTTAACCTACATCCTGCTGTTTTTGATACCTCATCTTTCTTATGGTTTTCTCTGGCTTTACCAAATCGATGTATAACTCAGAGGTTTACAAATTATTATAAGTATAGAATTGTATGGTAGTATCAGTAAAAATGATCAAAATTAATATTAAACAGGAAAAGCTTATTTTGCCTTTGATAGTGAAAGTTTATTTTCTTTAATCTTTAGATTTAATACCTAATTCTAATTGTTTATAAAATACCTCTTAAGACCATTCTATTTTAAATGAATAAATGAGATCTCTTGGTATCATTGAAAACCGTTTACATGTTTAAGGCCTAAGAGTTTAAGATGCTAGGGAAAACATGTTTTCTTTTTTTAACCATATGTAAGAAAATGGTTACACTAATTTCTTCTTCCATGATAAAAAACTGTGGGACAAAATTAATTCTATACCAGGAAAAAATTTACGGAGACCAAGAACACTACATCAAATACTAGCAGATAATGTGACTCCTTGTTATTTGGTCTTATTTCCTCTCATGTGTTCACTGCTCCTCACTTGGCACCAGTTGTTCCAGAGAAGAGCAGTGATGTTAGCACTACCACTATTTGGACTATCCTAAGACTTCAGCAGTGCCAACCTGAGAAATAATAAGGTATTCCGGATTTTCCTGATTAACTTCTTGCCTTTTTTATTAGGTTCTAATTTGTTTAGGATTTCTGAACCTTTAGTAATAACTTTTCCATAAATGTAATACTTTTGTTGAGGAAGAATGTACAAAGAATACCTTCTTAAAGTGTTATAAACCTTTGTAGCAGAGATAAATATAAGCATCATATTATATATATGATGGTTTAAGAAGGACAGTTGTTTAATTTTTAATATCTACAAAGGATGATTCCTATAACAGCCATTTATTGATGATCCAAAGGTTTTATCTATTTTTTTCTTTTGAGCATCAAAAATTTTTCTTGCTATGAATTTAATTTTCTCTAGTTCAAGTTACTGTGTTCTTATAAGTATCCTGAACACTCTAGGTATGGTTTCTTTAAAATGAAAACCAAAATTTCTTTCTTTATATTGTTTTATTTCTCTGCTGACCATGTTCAGTTATTCTACAGAGAACCATTTTTTTACTCTCATAGATGATCATTAAGTCATGATTGAGTGATCATCTTTGGTGATCCACAAAGACTGGAATGCTGCCTGTCAGGTTTTATCCTTATTTGTATGTGTGTATAGCCAAAAACATCATACCAAGCATTAGTATCTGCTGGCTAAGAATCACTCTTAGTATGGTTGTATATGATTTGCCTCTAAGATGAAAACTTTAGGGGACCGCTTAATCACTACAAAATAAAATGAGTGTTTTCCTTGATATGTATTTAATTTTTTCCCATTTTTCTTGAAATTTAATCTTGAGTGAGATTATCCTACTTAAAATGTTAATAATTAGGAAAGTGGAAAGCATACCTTAAAAGTCAACTTACTGCAGGCATTCAATCATCAAATATATTTTTCCTTTTGTATATTTTGTAGATGAAATGACATTATATACTTATGGTGGAAAAGTCATGTGGCACTTCATCGCATCACTTTTGAATGAAGTTTTTAGATTTTATAATCTATGACCTTTTCAAACTTAGGAACCCAAACTCTTTCCTAATCATGCCAGAAGCATTTTTGAATTCTTAATTTAAAATGCCAATTTTTATGCTTCAATTCAGCAAAAATAGTCTTTCGGTAATTTGTTTAATTAATGATTTTCTCCTAGAAGTGCTGTATTTTATATCTTTAAAAAAAACAATTTTATTGAGGCCTAGCTTATATTTTATAAAATTTACCCATTTAAAATATACAGTGTGATGAGTTTTAGTAAATTTACATAACACTATGCAACCATCTCTGCAATCCAGTTTTAGAAAAAAAAATCTCCATCAAGGTGGATTTTTTTGAGTCGGAGTCTCACTCTGTCACCCAGGCTAGACTGCAGTGGCACACTCATGGCCACCCCAGTGTCAAACTGCTGGACTCTGGTGATCCTTCCACCTCAGCCTTCCAAGTAGCTGGAACTATAGGCGCATGCTACCATACCCGGCTAATATTTTAATTTATTGTAAGAAACGAAGTCTCACCATATTGCCCAGGCTGATCTTGAACCCGTGGGCTCAGGCAATCCTATTGCCTCGGCCTCCCAAAGTGCAGGGATTGAGCCACCATGCCCTGCCAAGGTGGTTTTTTAAAAAGCTGACTTCTACTTACAATTAAAGAGGTTAATTTTTTTAACTGAGAATTTTTATTAATTAATCCCATCCTTTTGAATTAGCTTTTTTGAATTTTTTTTAAAAGGAGGATTTATTGAGAGGACAAAAAAACCCTACAGTGGGAGGGGACCCGAAGGGGTTGCCCAACTTTTTTGAATTCTTAATGCCTCCTTCTATTTTAGTAAATTATGTGGAAAATATATGAGATTCTGGAGTAGGAATAGACAAATTAGTGAAAGAGAACCCAAAATAGACTGTGTGAGGTACAGTCATGCATTGCATGATGAGGTGATTTCTTCAGTGTGTAAACATCATACAGTATGCTCACACAAACCTAGATAGTATAGCCTACTACACACCTAGACTACATGGTCTAGCCTATTGCTTCAGGCTGTAAACCTGTATAGCATGTTATTGTACTGAATATCATAGGCAATTGTAATACAATGGTATTTGTGTATCTAAACATAGAAAAGGTATAGTAAAAATAATATTGTATTACAATCTCATGGGACCACCGTGGTATATGCAGTCTGTTGTTGACTGAACTGATGTTATTCAGTGCATGGCTATATATAGGACCAATTACAAAAAAAAATTGTTAAAACCACTAGAAAAAGAAAGGGCCATTTGATAAATGATAGTGGGGCCCTTGGTTTAGGCTTTGGAAAATATATAATGATAGAGCACTATCAGTTGTTGTTCACTAAAATAAATTTTAGGTATATCAGATATCTAATTGGAAAATGTAAATTCATAACAAAGCTAGGAAAATATAGGTAAAAATGATTTCCAGATGTAGCAAGACTTTCTAAGTGTCAAAAAATATGGGACAAAATACAAAGGAGCATACTATTTGACTTTGAGTACATAAAAATGAAACACATTTAACAAAGTATAGATAACAAGCTGGGAAAAATGCTTGGAACAAACATATATGAGAAGAAGAGGGTTAATGTATACTATGTGAATGTCTTATTTAAATTTATTTTTAAAAAAACACCAAAGTTTAACAGCTGAGTACATAAATAGGCAATTCAAAGAAGAAACAGAAATTGCTAATAAGGTATGTATATCAAACAACAGAGCATTGAAGTGCATGAAGCAAAACTGACAGAACTGAAGAAATAGATATATCCACAGTTACAGTTATGGACTTCATCTCCTCTCTCTCAAGAATTGACAAAATTAGACAGAAATTCAGTAACGGTTAGAAGAACTGAACACCACCACCGAACAACAAGATACAGTAATTGACATTTTTAGAG
This sequence comes from Carlito syrichta, assembly GCF_000164805.1. Taxonomy (NCBI): domain Eukaryota; kingdom Metazoa; phylum Chordata; class Mammalia; order Primates; family Tarsiidae; genus Carlito; species Carlito syrichta. The sequence goes on from NW_007215267.1 coordinate 5,155, forward strand.
CACTTCATCCAACAATTTTGCAAAACAAATTAACTTAATTTTGTCCTTTTATTTTTTAAAGAAATCACCTGATTTTAAGTCTTATTATATAGCATCAGTAATAAAAACTGTGGTATTGGTGGCAGGATAGACACGGAGTCCAGGATTATAACTTTGTAAGTATTGTTAACTGATTTTTTGACAAAGTAACAAAGCAGTGATGTTGAGATACTTAGACAGGCATAGGGAAAAAAGGTGAGCCTCAACTCAAACCTCACACTTTTTATAAAAATAGACCCAAAATGTATCATAGGTCTAAATGTGAAAAATAAAAGTATAAAGCTTTTAGAAGAAAACATGATCTAGGGCTATGTGGAGATTTCTTAGTTATGACACCAAAGGTACAATCCAGAAAATAAGTTATCAATAAATCTGACCATATCAAATTTACAAACTTTTGATCTGCTAAAGATCCTGTTAAGAGAATGAAAAGACAAGCCATAGACTGAGAAGAAATATTTACAAATACCTATTCAACAAAGAACTTGTTGCATGCGTGCAGAATATATTAAGAATTCTCTAAACTAAATAGTAAGAATACCAACAATCCAAATAGAAAATGGGTAAATGGCACCAAAGATTGTAGCATGCATACAGATAGCAGATACTCACATGAAAAATATTTAGTATCATTAACTATTATATCATTAGGAATATATAGATGCTATATATAAGTTATATATAATATTATTATAGATAGCTATTAGGGAAATTTAAATTAAAAATACAATGATATACTACTACATAGCTATTAAAATGGCCAAAATAAAAAAATGAGAAAAAATGTTTTAAAAACTATAACTGATAAAGAACCTTTCTCTTGTGAGAATTACTGTAAGTGTGAGAGGTGCTTGAGTTGTAGAGTTTTCTAGAAAGGTGTCAAATTCAGTTTGTAACCAGGAAGTAGTTCTATATAAGCATTTCTAGTGAGTTGCCTAAAGAGATCTCAATAGAAAGCACCAAGGTTTCAAGTAATTTCACTACATTTACATCTTCATACCTTTTCTATTTGTGATTTTGATTTCTTTTCTTTAAATTAGACTTCCCAAGTCATAGCAAACTTTGTCCCCACAAAAACTTGATTGGCGTTTGCAGAAAACAGAAAGAGGAGTTATTGAAAAGCTGCTGTGAATTCATTTGGTGGCAAAACACTTACAAGAAAGGCTGCTGCTTTCTGTCTATACCCATCTTGAAAATATAGGCCTTATACCAGTATATACTTATTATTTATACACTAAGTTGTTTAGAAAGAAAGTGAAGTAACAGTTCAAGATAAAACCTAGGTAAATTCACAGAGGTAGTATATGTATTATCATTTAACCGTGTGGGCATTGCCTCTGGAGTCAGACTTCCTGGGTTCGAATATCTGCCACACTACTTACTAGTTGTGTTACCTTAGATAAATCACTTAACCTTTTCGTAACTTAGGTTTCTCATCTGTAAAATGGAAATAATAATAGTGCCCATCTCATAATAGTTGTGAAGATTAAATTGTTTAGCACGTGTAAAGCATTTAGAATAGTGACTGGCACATAGTATGTCCCCATTTAACATTATCTGTTGTTGTTATTAGCTCTTAATTGTGCATATTTCACACAGGTACTATACTCAAACTCTTAGTTTCTTTTGAAGGTAAGCTAAAATGTTGTATTTGCTTAAAATATTCCTTTTTGTTTGTTTGTTTTAGATGTAGTAAAGAGACCATGTAAAAAGTATCAAAGAACATATAAAATAACTAAGAACTTTAAAAAGAAATTAGATAGGAAGTAAGCATTATGTTTCTTGCATTTAACTATCTTCTAAGCATTTCTCCTAAATCTTTCCTTTCTATAAGTCCTGAATATTTTTATCAACATATAAACTTCAGAACCACTTATATTGTTGAAAATCTTATTTTAGAAAGGAATGGGCAGTAGTGGGAAACTGCGGGGGGGTTGGGGGCAGGATTGGCAGTTTAGGGAAGCTGCCAGGGGAGGGGGGCACACCTTATCAACAAGGGTACCTGCATAATGACCATTTGTATACCTAACCCTGAATTGTACCCCACATCTTTAAAATTAAAAAAAGAAAATATTATTTTAGGCCTTTGATTTTGGAGACTTTTCAAATGCGGTTCCTAGTAATAACAATTTTCTTTTTCCCTTTGTAGGTCACCATTTGCTGCTGTGACAGACTATTCAGTTACAAGGAATAATGTCATACAGCTCTGCCTGGAATTAACAACAATTGTGCAACAGGTATTAGCTGACAAAGTTTCCTTCTGTTAATTTATTAGTAATTTCATGTTCCAGCACTGAAGCATTCTGTTTACCAAGAGTTTGTAAGATACTGGTTTGGAAGTTTCTCATTCAAAGACAAATCATTCTAAAGAAATCAAATAGGTAATTACTTATTGAGAAGCTGTGCATATAGCTCAGTTAACTTATTAGAAGATATAAAAGGAACCTGAACTCTAAACATATCATTATAATAAGATCATAATGTCTGTTAGCCTCACTCTTTCAATGAGGTTGACTAAAGTATATTGCCTTTCACAAAATTCAATTACCCCATTCAGATAACAATCTCAGTTTTTTGTTCTAAGACACTATATAGTTTCACTTATGTATGTACACATACAAACAACTATGCATAATAGCTTTTAACAATGATCTGGTTAGCCAAACTGGTTTTTGACTTTGAATATAATCTAAGCCAGGGATCCCCAAATCAGATGCCTTGATGTTTTAATCAAGCCTGGTATAAGACAAGGAGATATGATAGAGACTGGGATGAACTGATTAGTATGTATCCTGCAAAAATTTATTTAAATCTCATAATGATACACATCTGAGGCTGGCAACCACCACTATATTTAAGTCTAATATCAGCCTACTGTTGCTGCTACTTTCTCAGGATGCCATTATTCAATGTTGCAGAAATAGGGAAAGCAGATGATAATATGTGATGATACAAAAGATTATTGGATAAATTAGGAAAATGTATGATGTAATTTTTCCTTTTACTCCTGTCTTTCATTACCAGGGATAATTGTAAGTTTCTTATACTGCCTATGTTTTCTCAAATAAATAAGAAATGTTATAAATATAGATTCAAATCTTTGAGGATGTTTTTTGTTGTGCTGTATAGGTTTTATTTGTACTGCATCTCTGAAACTGCAGGTTTTAAGATGTTTTTCATTATAGGCCAGAAACTAACTTTGTGACTTTTAATTGTGGAGCACATTAGATATTCATCAGCATGATGTTTGGTAATGATATAATTTGCTTGTTAGTCAAAGAGACATTTGTGAAGATAATAAATATTTTATGAGCTTTGAATTACCCTGACAGTCTTACTGTATGTTTTCATATTTGATATCAGTAACTTTCATTTCTGAATTTCAAAGATCTCAACTGGATAGTAGGGAGAAGAGTGGCATTTTAGGGCAGGGGTTAGCAAATGTTTTTTATAAATGACCAGATAGTAAATGTTTAAGGCTTTGTGGGTTATATAGTATTGATCACAACTATTCAACTCTGCTGTTGCAGCACAAAAGCAGGTATAGACAAAGTGTAAATGAATGGGTATGGCTGTGTTCTAATAAAACTTCATTTACAAAAATAGGCAGCAGGCCAAATTTGGCCCATGAACTATGGTTTACTAACTTATGTTCTAGGACAGTGTGATTGGCAGAGCAGCAGCACTATTGTCACATGGAAACATGTTAGAAATTCAGATTCTTGGGACGCACCTCAAATGTACAGTGAGTAGGGCCCAGGAATCTGCATGTTTTCTAGTTTTCCAGGTGGTTCTTGTTCTTACATATTGTTCCAGGGCACAGAGGTAAAAGAGCAAGAATGTAATCTATGTGGATAATTTTTCTTGTAGTTTTGAATTCTCAGTGGAATTTTTTCAAAAATCTATTTTTTAAATCTTTATTTCTTTTAAAGGCATAAAAGTTGACCACAGATTTGGAATATGGATAACAGATTATTACCTTTTACTACGGGAGAAAAAAGTTCTCTATGATTTAAAGAGTACCTGTTACACAATATTTGCATGATAGTTACTAATAGCCTTTTAATATTGGATATGTTCTCAGCAGCAACCTGTATACAAACAATAGTAATAATTATATTAATACTTATTGATTATCTGCTACATAATAATATCTGTGATAACCATATTATGTGTGTTATTTAAGCATTTTCATTTATACATAAGACTGAACACAAAGAAATACCATGGAAATAAATGGAAGAATTAAAATTTCATTTATTTTTCAACTTTTATGCTTAAGAAACTCATATTATTGTCATTTCTATGAGAAAGCAATCAATATGATATCAAGCATAATTATGACAGCAAAGAGGGTGATTTTCATTTCTCGTCTCCTCTCAACATCAAACTGGATGACCAGTTTAAGATTTACTGTTGAGTAATTGACCAACACTTTGTTGCTTTGTAAACCAAGACTACAATTCTAAATAGCAACCATGAAAGATTTTCATGCAAATCTTAAATATAGTAGCAGGGGATTTATTCTTACTCAATTTATACATACTTAATGCCTTTCCATAGCAAAAGGGGATAAACAAAGTGATATTGGGGAAAAAAAGGCTACCTTTCTTTTGAGTTTTACATATAGAGTGAGGTCAGAAATGGAGTTTTCTATGTTGAGAACTCTCAAGTTCTAGAGCATTCCTTTGTCACTCTAATCTTCAACTGTTACATTGAGAAGAATGGCTGAAATAATTTTCAGTGAATTAAAATAACCTGTAGAGACATGCAGTGGTGGAAGCATAGCTTGTCAGATATAACTAACCCATCCATTCTGTGATTTTGAGAACTTCCTGTCTAACTAGTAAATGATTTTGTTTTTGTTTCCAAAAGGTATGAGTACCTGCTATTGATAAATAACTTCATATAAAACATATCCTATTCCAATATTGTTCTCAGAGACTTATTTATGCTCTCAACAGGAGTGTTCTTGGGTCTTTCCTTGCCCACTCCATCCTAACTTGTACCTGGCTGGATATCTTAATTCTTACTTTAACTGGGTCTTTCTGATGTACCTTAAAGAAAATATTAGAGACAAATTTCTGCTAATGAAACACAACTTATTTATGCTTTTAACAGCTGCACTACTTGGCACAAAATTCTCATTAGGAATCTTATTTTAAGGCAATAATGGGTTTAAGTTTTGATATGTCCAAAGGGAGGCCCAAACTTTACCTGTGCAATGGCCACTTGTATATCTAATCCTGAATTGTACCCCACATTTTTCAAATAAAATTTAAAAATTTTTTTTAAAGTTTTATTATTTACAAGTCAGAAAACATTAAGTAGAATAGAGAGAGTTGCTTTTACAGGTTGAACTGTAAGTATACTGTTTCGACCAGACACAGAATTATTGAAATACTCTAAATATACTCAAGACATAAAAGAAGCTTTTGTGCTCTCCACCCACTGTATATTGTACTTTGTTTTGAAGAAGATGTCATGCCCTTCTTAGGACATTTTGCTCTTTTATTATATATTTCCGTTTTTAAAGTTCAGTAGCTCATGACATTTGTCACAGTTATTTCTACCTCATTTTCATTTTCCTATCAAAAGTCCTGTTTGTGCCACCCTTACAATGTTTTTGAACAAAAACGTGAGTGTTCTTGGGTCTTTCCTTGCCCACTCCATCCTAACTTGTACCTGGCTGGATATCTTAATTCTTACTTTAACTAGGTCTTTCTGATGTACCTTAAAGAAAATATTAGAGACAAATTTCTGCTAATGAAACACAACTTCATGACATCCTGACTTAATCTACTTATAAGTATAAAATCAGTCACTTCCAGACTAGTCATTCCAAATGCTAGCTCCAGTTTTTTCACTTTCAGCAATTTTCTACTGTTTCTAACTTGATCATAAACTCCTCCTCTCTTTGGAATTCAAAGGGCTCCATATATGATCCTAACATAATTTCAGCTTTATCTTCTAGTTCTTCCATGTATCTTAATTGTACTCTAGTTCCTATGGATGACTTATCATTTGTAGAATAGATCTTGCAGTTTCTCTTTTTATCTTGCAAGACTTCTGCAAAATATGCCCTATGTATCTTTTATCTCTGCCTTTTAAAATTATGTCTCATTGGTTAAGGCCCTTAGGAAATGCCCCCTCGCTCATGAATTTTTTTCTATTTTCCACAACTGTTTGTATCTTCCCCCTACTTTGACCATTTATATTTAATGTAATTTTGATATTACATTATCAAAATTCAATATAGCACCTTAGTGTTGTCTTCTATTTTTCCATCTGTTCTTTGGCTTTTTTCTGTATTCTTTTGGATTAATTTTTATTCCATATTTTCCCTTTGTTTACTTATTAACTATAATTCCCTGCTGTGTGGGCAGAGATAGAATCCTTTGGCCATACTTTGCATAGCACTTCACATATCTTCTATGACAGTCATAATCTGCTGTGAATAATAATTATGTGACTTCAGTTAGATTTTAAACTCCTTGAAGATAGGAATAATAATGTTACTCATTTTCATATATAGTAGTTGCGATAGTAGGTGTTCATTACATATTTGTTAAATTGACCTGAGTCCCGTTATCACCTGTGATTAGCACATACTCTTTTATACCCTTGCAAGAAAAAATTTTGAATTCAGTGCTTGAATTTTTATTTCCCCTCCTGTTTAAAAGCTTCAGTTCTGTCTGTGCTATTTATATGAAGAACCCCAAAGATACCTACCACTGTAAATGTCGAATAAGAGTAATAGAGGGGATGCAAAGAAAACATGGAATTATCTTTTATGGAGGGTAGTCCCCTCATAGTACATTCAGAATTTTTCCTCTGGATCAGTGAACCAAAGTTTTTATCTGGAAGTTTTGAGAAGTTCGTTTCATGTTTGCAGAAGAAACATTCCGATTTGTGGCAAGCAGGTGACTGGTTCTTCTACCATGACAACACACTTTCCACACAGTGCTGAGTGTTCAGCAGTTTTTGAACAAAAACCACATGACCCTTGTGCCTCATCCTTTCTATTCACTTGATATTGCCCTGAGTGACTTTTTTTGTTGTTGTTTTCTTGAATGAAAATAGTCCTCGAAGGAAAACATTTTGCTGATGTGGAGGTGAAACAAAAAATGGCAGAAGCACGAAAAGGCATCAAAATTGACAAGTTCAAAAACTGTTTTGAGCAGTGGAAAAAGTGTCTCGGTAGGTGTACTGCATCAAATGAAGAGTTCTTTAAAAGGTTACTGAAGTTTAAACATGTAAGAATAAATATGCATTTTTTGATAAACAAATTTGTTTATAAATAAATTTCATTTTGGGGGAGTCCCCCTTGTATTGCTCCTCATAACCATTTTCCAAGGCAAAATGAAAGTAAAAAAAACTTTCTGAAATACTATGCAATTATATACTTCTGACAAAACATATCTTTTAGAAGACATTCACTTATAGACGTGATATATTAGTGTTTGTAAATAATCTCTTAAATAATCTATTATTTTACTACTGTTATGTGATGATGCCTCTTCAGTACCAATTTTTTCTGGGCTTTGTGGTCTGTTACTACCTTTCATGCAAGAGGAATGAAGATTGGTAGATAAAATTATGAAATACAATAGTTGCTTGTTTCCTTATAGTGAAACTATGGAAGATTTTATTTAGACTCCACTTTTATGTGTTTTCCAAATGAATTTTTATTTTCTAAAATGAATTTGTTAACAAAGAAATCAAAGACACTTGTTGTGTGCATTGAAGAAATGTCATTTTAAGTTTTACAAACAAGCACAGCTTAGACAAATATTTAAATTATACTTTAAAATAAATTTGTAGCTTGCAAATAGCTAATGCCCATCTAATCATCTAATTCAGTCATTTTATACATACTAATCACTGTATTTGGTTGGAATTGTATGAAGTTTCTAAAGACAGGAATTAAACTTAAGCTGCCAGTACAAGAGGCCAATTTAAATAAGCGAGATGTAGACTTTGTTAAAAAAAAATATATCTAGGGCATGCATTTATTACCAGGCTTTCAAGAAATCTCATCTGAACAGTTATGATGATGGTTATGCTTTGAAATATGCGTGCTTCAAATTATTTTTCCCTCAACTTTAATTATTTTTATTCCCTTTGCAGCAAGATGAGGAGATCAATATCTAAAAATAAACTGTCATAAATAGATTTTTTTCCCCTTCTTAACACAGAAGGATGGTACTGTGAAGTAAGTGGAAAGTGCTTCTTGATATTGGTCACTTATATTTAAAATGATGCTAAAATAAGAAAATAAAGATAATGTCAGCTTCCTTTAAAAAAAACCCTCCATTTGGAGGAATTTATTTAACCTACTATATTTATTTCACTTATTCCCAGCTGTGATGGATTTGGATCATTGTATTTGAAGATTTTTAAAGGAATTTTCCCCAACACTTTTCTACCCACATAAGATTGGTTATAATGACACTTTTGAGAAAAAAATAGAAACATTTAAAAATCTTAAATGGAAAGAATGCTCACAAAAACTAAAGCTTCATTTAGAACACTGTCAGCAACTGAATCAGAACAATGAGACAGGTACCCACACACTACTTGTCAGCATTGGAATAATTATCATGATGCCTACCCTAATGGATATCAGCTTAACATAAAATTATTCTACTGTACCATTTTTATATGCTTCACTTCCAAAACAAAAATGATGAATTAGATTGTCACTAGTTAAGAAATAAACACAAAAGTGTCAGTTTGCAAGGTAAAGCTTTGGTGAAGCTTAGAATACTTGAGGTAAAGGATGGGAATGAGGACAGTGACCTTGGGAGACTTGAGACTCAGCCCTTTTGGTTCATGATCATTTCTCACTGGACAAATTTGTCATTACTTGTACCACCTGTAAACAGAAGTGATCAAATGTTCCTCATAGTTACTGTGACAATTACATGAGTTGTCTTTTAAAAGTGGTTCACAAATGCAAAGTGAAAAGCACGAAGGAAAGTAAAAGGAGTGAGGAATAGAGACTTGATAAAAGTAGAATAGGAACTTTGATTTTTAAAAAAAGTACAGAGGTTTTTTTTTCTGTTTGGTGTCTGTTTTCTTGAGCTGCATTTACAGTGAAATCTGAATTACACGCTGAGGGAAAAATTTAAACGTGGGACATTTAAAATCATATTTTTTATTATTTTAAAGATGTGGGGTATAATTCAGAGTTAGGTATACAAATGTTCATTATACAGTTACCCTTCCCTGGCAGTTTCCCTGAGATGTTAAATACAGAGTGAAAACTTCCTTTTAAAATTCAGATTTTGACGATATGCTTTCACCTGAACTACTCCTCTATAAACTGTATTTATTAAAAATTCCTTCTGCTTTCTTAAGGACTTACACACTTTTTAGTTCCATTTTTCATGTCCTTGGTTATCACTAGTCACCACTAGTCTGAATAGTATTGGAAAGATTTTACAGAAAACTCCAAAGAAGAATAGTTATAGTCATCTCAACCTAATTACAAGAAACAACTAGTGCTGCCACTTTGGTCTTTCCTGTAATAAATGTGTCTATTTAAGTTGTTATTCTGACTTTCTGACAGTTCATTTGTTTTACTTTGTTTCATATTTACCCGTCAGATGTGTTTTGTTTCTTTCTAAATCTTTATTCAAGTAAATAGGAAAATATTCTTCAAAGATCCATATTGAAAATGCTTATTTTGGATGGGTAACGTTAAGCATGTGCTTTCTAATCACTTTTGTTACCTTAGTAGTATTTTAAATGCAAAACAAAAAGTAGAAATTCATGAGATATCCTCTAAATCTGCATTTTAAAATAAAAATATAAATATGAGCATATTGAGTGTATTGCCCTTTTAAAATGCATTCCTGCTTGAATTTAATTTAACCACTTTATCTGTTTTATTTTAATCAGGTTGTTATTTACTCAAGGTAAATACTTGAGAGAAAAATAAGAGCTTTTCTAGGATTTATTACATGGGATTTGTGGTCAAATTCTTAAAGAAAATATTTGTAAATCCTTTTTTTAAATTGCAGAACTTTGTTAAAATAAATAGCCTAGAAGTAATTTTTAAAGCTTCATTAAGGATTTATTCAAGGAAATTTGGCCTGAAGGTTTTTTGACTATTGCTATAATATTTTACTTATTACGTTACATTTGTATGAATTGTACCTCCTTTGCCTTCTTAGTTGACATTTTATATCATTTTCTCTTATTTTTTAATGGCAAAATGGTATAGTGGGCTTTGACATTAAGTAGCTCAGAGTTCCTCCTCCTGGCTTTTCAACAAACAGTATAAACTTGGACAAAATTTCTTTATATCTCTGATACACTTTTCTTCTGTAAAAGTGGATCCCTACCATGTTAGATTATTGTAGGATTGTTGTAAAGATTGGAAACTGATTTAGCCCACGATCTGGCATTTAGGGGGAGCTTAATGAATTATGTAGCAAAAGAACGTTTGAAAAGGTTAAACTCGGCTAGTTTCTTGCTCAACAAAAAATTCCAAGGAGTGATGCTCTGCTTACTTTTGGTATTGAGTGACACTGAAGAATAATCTTATTTCCAAAATGAGTGATTTTTAAAAAATATTTTGGTTTAATTAAGGGTGTTCTTTATATTTTAACACAAGTTGATTACTGTGCTTCAGATTCTGGAAGATATTTTGAAACATCCATGTTTAAATGTAATGCAGACACATTCATCTTGATCACATGGGAATTTGTCATCCCTATCCACATATTCAAATAACCTACTGTTAAAAATGGAAAATTCAAAACATATAAAAGCAAAAGACCAGTGTAAAAGGGGGGGGACCCACCCACAAGGAATATATTTATTAAAAAACTGTATTTATTCCTACATATTTAAATTTCTGTCACCCTCAGAGTACTCTCCATTTTATATAATACACCTGTCGAGATGCTCTTTGCACTGTTCAAAACAGTTTTTAAACTTATCAATTTGGATGCCTTTTCATGCTTCTGCCATTTTTGGTTTCACCTCTTCTGCATCAGCAAAATATTTCCCTTTGAGGACTTTTTTTCATCCAGGGGAACAAACAAAAATAGTCGTTTGGGGTGACATTTAGTGAATAGGGAGGGTGAGACATGGGGGTCATGCCATTTTTGGTCAAAAACTGCTGAACACTCAGCACGGTGTGGGCAGATTATTGTGTAAATCACCTATCATGAAATGGACAAATGAGTTCAAAGAATTTCAACAACAACGAAAATTCACTGAAGCCAAAGACAGACTCTCACAACAATGCTACCTGGTACACTACTGGGTTCCTAGAGCACTTACCAAGCACGGGAAGCCTTTAATACAAGTGATCTGCCCTCCCCAAAATAATCCTGCTCTTTTTTTGAGAGGGGTCCTCCCTTGTATAATAGTTATTAAAAGGGCTATTAAGTTTCAAGTAGTAGTTAAATACATGTAAAAATGTAAAGTGAGGACATAAATTATGCTGGCGTAAGCAGGGTTCTGTGATTCATGTAGTAACTGTTAAAGCATATGAAAAACCCAGCCAAGATAAGTGTCACAGTCATTTCAAGTACAACTTTGAGTATTAAATAATACTTTTACTATGTACTCAAGGTGAGTGTTTAAGCCTTCCTGAATCAGACATTCTAGGTGACCTGAAAATTGAATTGAGGCTCTTGGGATCGAAACTGGGACATTTTAGACCAAAAACAAGGACAAACTTTATACTTAATTTTTAAACAATATGAATTATATTACTTAGCATACTCATTGAAGGTAATATAAAGGGTGATTATATTTTTTAACTTTCTTTTTCCCTTTTATTTTTAGTTGACATGTAATAATTGTAGATATTGCTGGGCTCGGTGGCTCAGCCTGTAATCCCGCGCCTTTGGGAGGCTGAGGTGAGTGGATTGCCTGAGCCCACAGGTTCGAGACCCACCTGGGCAGCGAGACCTCATCTCTACAATAAATCAAAAAATCAGCCGGGCGTGGTAGCGCATGCCTGTAATTCCGGCTACTAGGAAGGCTGAGGCGGAAGGATCGCCGGAGCCCAGCAGGTCGAGGCTGCGGTGGCCGGGAGCAGCCACTGCACTCCAGTCTGGGCGACCGAGTGAGACTCCAACTCAATAATAATAATAATAATAATAATAATAATAATAATTGTAGATATTTATTGCTTATAGAGTAATATTTCAATACATGTATATAATATGTAATGATCAGAGCAAGAAGTTAGCATATCCATCACCTCCAACATTTAGCATTTCTTTGTATTAGTAACATTCAAAATTCTTCTAGTATTTTGAAAATATACAGGAAATTGTTGGTAACTGTATTCATCCTATAATCCTATAGAACACTAGAATTTATTCTTCCTATCTAGCCGTAATTTTGTAACCTTTAACCAATCTCTCCTCATCTCCCTTCCCTACTACTTTTTACAGCCTCTAATAACCACAATTCTTCTCTATACTTCTATGAACTCTTTTTTAATTTTTACTTTAGTGTTGTTTTTTTTTTGCTATATATTATTTTTAGCTTTTGAATAGGAGTGGCAACATGCGGTATTTATCTCTCTGTGCCTGATTTATTTCACTTAACATGTCCTTTGGGCTCATCCATGGTGCCATGAGTGACAGAATTTCATTCTTTTTATGGCTTAATAATATTCAATTGTGTATATAAACTACATTTTCTTTATTCATTCATCTGTTGATTTAGGTTGATTTCATATCTTGCCTATTGTGAATAGTGCTGTAATGAACATTGGGGTGCTGGTATCTCTTCAACATACTGATTTCCTTTCCTTTGAATAAATACCTAGTAGTAGGATTGCTGGACCATATGATAGTTCTATTTTTAGTTTTTTGAGAAATGCATATACTGTTTTCCACAGTGACTCTACTGATTTTCACTTTCTCTTTAAACAAATAATTTTTAATTCAGTGCAAGTATACTTTTAAATTATTTAAACAAATAATACTTTTAATTTAGTGCAAGTATATCTATTAAGTTTTCTTCAGCTTTTATAATTAATCATGAAGAAGCAATACCAATAGCTTTTGAAATTTCCTGTATTATCCTAATATAGCAAATATGATATTAGATGTAAAACTATTAGACATAATACCCAGGTAACTTGAAGACATGTTTTATCTGAAGACAAATATAAAACTAAATATATATTTAGAGTTTGCAAAGTTGAAGGTATGGTATATATGTTTACCTGTATCTTCTCAAAGCCCTATGTGTAATGAGAATATTCTTCTTATCAAAATAGATATAAAAACACATAAAAATTATCATTCATGATTTTTAAAAAACTGATTATTGGCAACTGCATATTTTCTAAAGGTTCAGAATGAAGAAGAATGATGGAATCATTGCATGATAAGGCTTTAGCAAAGGACTATTTAGAGCTCTGGGGCATAATAATTTATTATTCTCCCAGGTTTCTCACAGTGGCCTGCCTTGTAAGCAAAAACGTTAAGACTTACTGTATATTATATTAAAGTAGATGCTGAAATAGATTGTTTTCATAGTGTATTCTTTGATAAATGTGGACTATATTGCATCTTATCAAAATCTTCCTTCCAAAACACTTTTAAATATATAGATAGTATCACCATCAATAATAACAGAAGGACAACAGATAGGGTGTACTATACGAACCAAGTCCTTTTAGATAGCACGTGACAAGATATTATTTCTCAGACATCTGCTTTCTTCACTTGGTTACATTTTTAAATTTATGAACTTTTGTATATGCAAAGTGCATATAGCAAATATGCATATTATAAAGCATGATGACAAATCAAATACTTTAGGATGTGCCCTCTAACTTAATAACTAGAACATTGCCAGTATTGTTTTAGTTACTATTGCACTCCATCCCCATCTCATCAGCCTGCCTCCTCTCAAGGTGTTTATCATTTTTTTCTTTAAATAGTTTCACATATTTCTCTAAACATATAATTTAATTATGCTTGTTTTTGAGCTTTATAAAAATGGTATCACTCTGTGTATTTCTTTTTCACTTGATGCATTTCTGGATTCATTTATGTTTTCTTCTGTAGTTTATTCATTTTCACTGCATGTAATATTGCATTTTGTGCATTGTGTGCATACCCTGATGTATCTATTCATTCTCCTGACCATGGACGTTTGGATATATAGCTACATTTAAGTATATACAAGTACCTAGGAGTATAATTACTAGGTTATATAGTATGTACATGCTTATCATTACAATTGTGCCATGTCATGTTCTCAAAATTTTATTGCTTATCATTTCTTGTACTTTTATTATCTTCTGACTCTGAATTACTGTATTTTTGCTGTATGTCTTATTATGCAGTTCCCTTTCAAGAGGTTTTTATAATTTCTTCACAAAGATTCAAAGAAAAGAAAACTTGTGCAATTATTTCTCCATTATATATAGGGAAATAGATGCAAAAAGGTGAGTTAGGTGATTCTTGACCTCATTAGTGATAAAATAAACTTCAGAAGAGAGTCCCTGATGTGCTACCATTTGTGATGTACTGTGATTACTCTTTTTAAAGAATCAAGCCAAAAGTAATACCAATCCATTTAAGAAAAGATTTACTGTGATAGATTCAGTAGAAACATATGTAGGCCTCATGCACCTCTGTGTCTTCAGTGCCTGGCATGTAAATGTTTGTTGGAAAAATGAGTTAATTTTTCCCTTAAAATTTTACCCAAAAATGGTGACAAAATTTTGATTTAGCGCCTTTAACTCACTGTGATGCTGATGAAGACCTAAAAGAGAACTAAACAGAAAATAGATTTTCCAAAGTAGATTAAATCCAAGTGTGATATGATTATTACAAATACAAAAATAATCTCTAATTATTAGTGAGGCTGAGCATTTTTCCATGTGTGTGTTGGCTGCTCATATATCTTCTTTTGAGAAGTGTCTATTCATATCTTTTGCCCATTTTTTAATGGGGCTGTTTGTTTTTTTTCCCTTTCGGTATGTTTGAGTTCCTCGTAGATCTGGGATGTTATGCCTTTATCAGATATAAAATTGGCAAATATTTTTTCCCATTCTATGGACTGTTAAAAAAAAAAAAATCCTAGGAGGGAACTTCCCAAGGTCCAGTGAGATATCCTTACTGGTTCCGATTCTGTAAATGTTTTCTTGTTTATCCTACTCCTGCTTAAATACTGTGCCAAAATTTTTTCAATGCTTTTCAAACTGTCCATTCTAGTGCTTTTCAGCAGTTATTAACATCATAACTATTAATTTCCTTTTTTTTTTTTTTTTGAGTTGGAGTCTCACTCTGTCACCCAGGCTGGAGGGCAGTGGCATGCTCCCGGCCACTGCAGCAATCCTTCCGCCTCAGCCTTCCAAGTAGGTGGAACTACTGGCACGTGCTACCATGCCTGGCTAATTTTTTGATTTATTGTAGAGACGAGTTCTCGCTACCCGTGGGCTCAGGCAATCCTCTTGCCTTGGCCTCCCAAAGTGCTGGAATTAGAGGCTTGAGCCATCACGCCCGGCCTAATTTCCTTTTTAATGTCTCACTGTTTTTTCATTCCCCTCCTCTTATTAGACTTCCTGTTTCTAATCACATAAACTGCCTATGCAAACGTACTTCTGCCCTGTGTCCCCACCAGAGTTTTGAACTACTTTTTAGAATTGAAATGTATTTGCCCTGGGCTCTCCTACTCACCTTTTAAAACCCTCCTTTAAACCTAGTCATCTGGATAAACCCTATTTCCCAAGACATTTAAAAATCATTAGCAAGAAAAAAAGGTCCATATAAAGTTTTATATATAGGCCATAATATCATTACTATTTTGAGGTTGGTAAAGTACTTTTACAACCCTATCAGATTTGTTCTTAGTAATAATCCAGTGAAGTCAGTACACTAAGTATTTATTATCTCAATCTTATAGGTTAGCAAATGGAAGTTCAGAGACAGAAAGTGACATAATCAATAAGTGACATGGCCAGAACTAAGATGCAGGTGCTCTAACATGGTCTGTAATATTTTCTGCTTATTGATCCTCAAGTTTGGCTTCACTTTAGAATCAAGTAAATAGCTTTTTCAAAACATTGATCCCTAAGCCCTATCCAAGACTTATTAAATTAGACTCTGTGGTGTGGCTTGGCATCAGTGTTTTTAAAATGATGCCTCAAGTGCTTCTAATATGGAGGCACAGTTGATAATTGCCGTGTTGTACTTATACTTTAGTAGGAGATTAGTATGAGGTGGGAAGAAAATGCATGTGATTAAGAATAGCATTTCCCAAACAGTGATCCATGGACCATGATTCACCTGTGATATTGTGTTAAAAATGCAGATTCTTTAGACTTTATCACAGGCCAAATGATTGAGAAGTGTGGATCAGGAGATTCCCCTATTGATAGGTATTATCAGCCCAAAGCCTATACATTTATATAGGATTCTGGTTAAAGTTTTAAATTTACAACTGTAGCTATAAGTGCCTCATAGTCCCTTTGTACAGTAAATATATATACAAAAAGATTAGACTTATTTTTGGAACACCAAATATATTATTAATTAAAATGATTACTATGTCCTTGTAATAAGAAAGGAAGAACCAGTGTTAGAAACTGGTGTGGTATCAACAGATAGATGTAGACACTAAAGTTAGTTAGTAAAACAAGAAGCAATAATAATGAGT
This sequence comes from Carlito syrichta, assembly GCF_000164805.1. NCBI lineage: Eukaryota > Metazoa > Chordata > Mammalia > Primates > Tarsiidae > Carlito > Carlito syrichta. Next base: position 21,850 of record NW_007215267.1, read on the forward strand.
AATAACAATTTAAGCATTTATTATGAATCATATTGCATATTGCACCTTACATGGATTACATATTATGCCTTATATGTATTATGTGCCATAGATTTTCTATACTTACATAAGCTGAAAGCAATAAACCAAAGAAAATTACTAGTTATAGGCACTGATTTTCTAAGACACTTTGCCTCTGCTGAAGAAGTGGTTTTTAACAGCCCAGCCCACTTAGGTTGGGTCAGAATGACCACCAACATCAGATAGGTAATTCACATGAAATTGGGCCCTAACACAGTAAAATAATGGATTACAATTGTAAGTGACAGCAGTAGGTTGAAAAACTGGTCAGAATTAAGTATTTAGGACAAGTGAGCATGAATCAAACTTATAAAATGAAACAAAATTATCGATCAATTCAAGATGGGGAAAGACTAGATTTGCATGAAGGTAGCAGAATGTACTCTGAGGCTGATTATGGGCTACAGTGTGTGAGGAATGACATAGCCCTTTTGATAAACAGCACTCATATTTCCGAAATGAAGATTTAAAATGTGGAAAATTCATGAAAAAATAATTGCCTTAAACTTTGCATTGGTTAGGTCTTTATGTGCATATCTGTCTTTTTTTTCCCCCTATTTGGTAGAGAATTGTATCAGTCAAGGTAAACTGCGTTATACTGTAGTAACAAACAAACTGAAAGTATTAGTGACTTTTAATAATGCTCATATCCAGTGTTCATGATGCATGTCCATCCTGGGTTGCTATAGCTCTACTCTATATTCCGTTCACTCTAAAGCCCAGACTGATAGAGCAGCCTCTTCTAGAACATTTCAGGTCATCCTGGCAAAGGAAAAAGAGCATGGTGAAGCATGTACTGATTGATTCTTAAAGCTTCTGCATGTCTGATTACAATTCATTGGTCAAAACAAATTACATATCCACGAGTAACTTTAGTGGCTTAAGAGAGTTTACTTTTCTTTTTTAAAAAAGGCAATGTATGTTTGGAAATCATAATACAGCCTGGCATAACTGAATCTATAAGGAATTCTAGTGTAGCATTATATACTAGAATATTGAGGACAATATTGTTTATTTGAATATAAAGAAAGAGAAAAAATTAAAATACATGGAACATTTTACATCTAAAAAATGGTAAAATGTCTCTCTCAGTATTGTGTGTGTGTGTGTGTGTGTGTGTGTGTGTGTGTGTGTGTGTGTGAAAGAGAGAGAGCGAGAGAGAGAGTCTCTCGGTATTTTAAGCATAATCTATTGAACTATGGGTGATAGATTTGGGTGATAGGTAATAAATAACCTATTGAATTTTGTCCAAGCACAAAATTCTGATTTATAATCAGTGTTGCACTAGGAAACCCCAAATGGATGCTGATTCTGTGAAAAATCTTTTTTGAAAGTATACCAAATTAAGACTAGATTTAAGCTAGTACTATTACTTGGGCAACTTAGTATTTGTTAGACTTTAACTATCTTATCATCATCAATGGTCTAAAAATATTTTTGAGTAACTGGATATAAATGTCACTTTTTCAAATATTATATATAATTACTGAAAAGCAGTGGTTCTATTTTGTCCGAGAAGATACAATCTAAATATATGAAAGAGACAAAACTATATGGGCTGAGGAATTTATAAACTAATACTAGGAATTTGTTTTAAATATGTCATATCATCCCTTTATATTCTAACAGCCAGTGTATAATCTTGAATTCAAGAAGTAATGTTTAATTTATTTTTATTTATGATAGGATGTGTTTATTTTTGCTTAAACTCTTTAGTTGAATTTGTCACAAAGGAAAAATTGTTCCATCACTTAGACTCTTGGAATATACTAGGTGGTCATCATGATAACTAACTCAAAATCTGGAAACTAGGGAGGCTTTTTATTTCAAAGAAATGTTAACTTCATTGTGTGAATATAAAGTTCTTGATATCTTTCATATAATACAGATCTTTTTGCAGATACTCAATTATTTTTGTGAAACATATCAACCGAGATAATGCCAATTAAATTACAAACCAAACTCAGGTGTAAAATGTTTTTGAAACTGTGAGACTCAGTCTATTTTGTACAAAATAGAAGCATAAAGAAACTAAATGTTTGGCAATTAGAAATTTTGTTTTCTAAAACATGGTTCTATAAGTTTCATTTCTATAGCTCATCAGTAAAACCAATGTAAAGTGTCTATTATGGATGGTGAATATAGAGAATCAATGAAATAAAATATTGATTACAAATAATTTAGATTATATTTATAGAGTACAGAACACCTTGAAAAATGAAAGGGATGCTGCTGTTGATTATAGGGTTCCTTCTTTGAAAATATTGAAAATACTCTAATGGAAGAGACTAAGATCAGCAAATAGATAACTGATGGAAACTTAAAATATGTACAGTTAGTAGTGATGTGGTAGACTGTTCAAAATTATTTGGGCCTTAATTTAAGACATGCAGAATAAACAGCTCATAATGAGAATTAGCTCACTACCTGTTCAGGCTGTCTAAACAAAGCTACTAAAGTTACCGAGGTTACAATCTACCTTTAATGAATTTTATACTCATAAGTACATTCAAATTTTTGCTTCACTTCAATTTTGAATTTTGAATTTTTTTAGAGACCCATTGAATGCTGCAAAACAAAACAATTGGCCTCCCTTTTGCCTATACCCCCAGGTTGCTATATGCTGAAAAATTAGCTTCCACACTCATCCAACTATTGGGATTTTAGTTTTTTATTGTCAAGTGAAAGAGTAGAGTAGTTAGTGCTAATTTTAGATGATGTCATGGGGGAGAACTGGAGTAGAATTTTGAAGAAGAATATTATACAAGGTGTAGAAGAATTGGCCATTTTCACTGAAAGACAAAATAGTTTTCAGCCATTTTACCAAACAGTGACTATATATTTTATTTTCTCTTGCAGACTTCATGCCTTAAAAGATAACTGCATTAGTATAATAATAATTATATTATTATAATTTTCCTAATTTTATTTATTTATCTATCTATTTATTTGTTTGTTTATTTTTGAGTTGGAGTCTCACTCTGTCACCCACGCTCATGGCCACCACAGCTTTGACCTGCTGTGCTCAGATGATCTTTCTGCCCCAGCCTTCCAAGTAGCTGGCATTACAGGTGTGTGCCACCATGCCCAGTTAATTTTTTTGATTTATTGTAGAGACAAGGTCTCACCAAGTTGCCCAAGCTGGTCTCAAACCCCTGGGCTCAGGTAGTCCTCTCAACTCGGTCTACCAAAGTGCTGGGATTATAGACTTGAGCTACCATGCCTGGCCTAATTTCCCTAATTTTAAATCAGTTAATGACATAACCACCAGTCAGCAAGAGATAATGAGTGTTACCAAATTCAGTTTGTGTTGCCCTTTTTGAAATACCCATAGGGGTTTTCAGGTCTTACGTGTCCAGTACTATCTCCATATATGAGGAGTGCTCAAAAAAAACCTGGAATTTATTTTTTAAATTTTGCATTTATTCTTACATGTTTAAACTTTAGCCACCTTCTAAGTACTCTCTGTTTAATGCACTAGCACACCTATCAAAATGCTTTTTCTACTGCCCAAAAGAGCTTTTGAACTCGTCATTTTTGATGCCTTTAAGTGCTTCTGCCGATTTTTGTTTTACCTCTTCCACACTGGCAAAACGTCCCCCTTTGAGGACTTTTTTTCATCGGGGGAAATAAAAAAAGATGTTGCTCAGAGCTAGATAGAGAGAGTGGGACATCGAGGTCATACCATTTTTGGTCAAAATTTGTTGAGCAGTCAGCATGGTGTGGGCAGGTGTGCTTATAAATCACTCATTATGAAATGAGCAAATGTGTTGAATCTCCCGCCAAAAAAATTTACTGAAGATGAATGTAGCCACTCACAACAGTGCTAGCCAGGTACACTGATGCCTATGGGTTTCTAGAACACTTAACCTAGTGGAGGAAGCCTGTACTACAAGGGGCCCACCCTCCAAAAAATAGTTCCTTTTTTTTTAACCACCCCCCTTGTACTATACTGGAAAATGTGAGTAATTATGCCTTTTGATTTTTATTTTATAATTTGGAAAAAATTAAGTGAAGAAAAAAAGAAGAATGTAACAAGCACACAAGTACTAGCGCTTAACATTGACATGTATTAAGATTTGATCATATTTACAACAGAATGTTTTTTATAAAGTTGTTTGTTATTTCTCTGCTGGGGCATGTCTCCTTGTGGTTCATATTTATATGCTTTGCTACACATATGTGCATTCAGAAACAGCATATTCTGTTCCTCAATTTTAGTCTACAATAAAACAGAGTGGAATTTAAACAGAAGGATATAGGATTATGATAGGATAAATAAAATGGTTCAAAAGTTTGTTACAGTGGTCATATCAGACCCTGCTTGAAACTCCCTAATTGACTCTCAAGGCAACACATGCTCAGATTTCTGACTTTTCCTTCTTCAGTTTTATCGTCAATATTCCTCTTTCATATTTCCTAAATCCTTGTTGCACTGTATGCCTCACCCATACTGCTTTTTACATTTTTAACATTTATTGTTTCTGAAGCCTTTCCACATCTTCATTTTGAGCAAAACACTTCTTTCACCTTCTACTCCACTCATCCTTCAAACCTCAGTTTACAAATCACTTCCTGGGGGAAATCTTCTGTGATCTCTTCAAAATATGAAACCAGAGCCAAATAAAGATATTTTAGAAGCCTTAAATGCTGAATGTTGTATAAGATACATGTATATCACTCTTCCACCATGTTACACACAGTTTGGTTTTCCTAATAGTGACCATTTTGATGATTTTATTTTTGAAGTACTAGATATCAAGTTCCTTTTATAAAATCAAGTTTCTTATTTGCTTGATGAGTATTTTAGCAATGCACAGCAGTCTGTTCTTAACCCATCACAGTGTTTATTAAACAATATTTTACTATTCTGTACATTTCACTAGACTGTAAACAATTTGATGGTAGGAATCATGTCTTGTTCAATGTCCTATCTCCAGAATAAGGACACTGTCTGGTATATGGATATTGATCAATAAGTATATGTTGAATGAAAAAAAAATCAATGGTAATCTAATTTCTCATGGTATACAATTACTTAGTCAAAAGCCCTACCTTCTCTCTGCCTTGGAAATAAATAATTTTGACCTGTAAGACTATAAAGGTCAAGTTCTTCTTGTGTGTTGTGCTTACTGTATAACAGAGTGGATCTTCATACAAGGGAAAACATGAACATAAAAAACTGTGTCTAAAGGTACAACTATTTGTATAACATCTCACAATTTACAAAGTATATCCAAATACACCATCTCATTTGACCCTTGTAATAAACTTGGGAAGCAAATATTTTTGTCTCTATTTCACATATACAGCAACAGCTCAGACAGATTAAGTGACTTGAGCAAAGTTATGTGGCAGTAAAGCAGGGGTATAACTCAAGCCCGAGTCTTCTGCCTCTAAATGACTTTTCTACTTGGAAACCTGTGGATCAATTTACTTATGGCTATAGAGAAATACAGTTGATCCTGTCATTGGAAATTCCTAATCTGAATTCTTATGATGATGATCAAAGTAAAGTATAATATAATTAGAATATGAGAGGGAACCCCTTAAAAAACAGAAATTTACTTATTTAAAAATTGTGTACTTATTCCTGCATTTTTAAACTTCAATCATCTTCAAAGTACTCTCCATTTGATGCAATACACCTATTGAGATGCTTTTTCTACTACTCAAACCAGTTTTAGAACTTGTCAATTTTGATCCCTTTTAGTGCTTCTCCCCCGCCCCCCCCCCCTCACCTCTTCCACATCTACAAGACATTTCCCTTTGAGGACTTTTTTTCACTGGGGAAGCAGAAAAAAAAAAGTCGCTTGAGGCAAGATCGGTTGAATAGGGAGGGGAGGGCATGGGGGTCATGCTGTTTTTGGTCAAAAACTGCTGAACACTCAGCACAGTGTGAGCAGGTGTGCTTGTAAATCACCCATCATGAAATGGGCAAACACATTGATAGAATCTAAAAAAAAATAAATAAATTACTGAAGCCAAGTGCAACTTCTCACAACAGCAGCGACTGGTACACTGATGTCAATGGGTTCCTAAAGCACTCCTAAGAGGCTCACTCACCAAAATATAATTCTGGGTTTTTTGGATTCCTCCCTTGTATATCTTTCCATTGACTGGTAAGTCAATCGATTTTATATTTCAAGAAAAAAAATGAGGTAAGCTTTGGAGTTTTCTTCCTCACTTAGCTTCCAGAGCCTTTATAAACCTGAGATTCCCTAAACTGTATACTTAATATTTCCACTATTTTAGTTATTGCCTTCAATAATATTCTAAGTTTTCACAGTGAGATATGAAATGTTAAAGTATTGAACTTAAACCTCAGAAAGCATGAAAATTCAACTTATTTTTAATTTATTGATAATTAAACCGACAAAATATTAAGGTTTTATGCGACATTTTTGCCTAAATCTTCTACAGCGTCTTCTTTCTATATTTTGACATAGAAACCAGTAAGTCATTTTTATGTAAAGATGTTTGCTTCACCCAAGAGATTGTAAATGAAACTTTATACTGAAAGCCATTCTGTAATGAAGATTACCCTAAATAAAAGATTGAATGAAACCAAGTCAGAAATAAATATCTGTAGAAAACCTTATTTTCAGAATTCTTCCTCACTCTTCTTTATTCTACCAGCAACATGATATCAATGGCATATTTGATCATAACACGCTTCTGCCTATATCCCTTTAAGGGTCCTTCCTTCATGTACAAGATCAATTTTAAGCTCTTTAAAAATGGTTAAGTGCCAGCCTGTCTTATCAGCCTCATGTTTCAATATTTCTTGCTTTACAATTCAAATTCCAGTAAGACCAAACCATGGTTAGTTCCCTGCATATATCTGGTTCTCAGCCCTATGCATGATTAAAAGTCATATTGTTCTCTTTGCCTTGAGTGTTCTTTGCCCTTTTTCTAGATAACTACTTTTATTCTTCCAGATTTTACTCATGCTTTTCTTTTACCAAAATATCTTTCTCATTTCCTCAGATTAGTTACCTAAGTGGTTTTTGCTTCCTTAGTACCCTCTGCCCATGTCTCTCTTTGCAGCTACCAGCTTATATTTTATCCATCTTTATTGAGGTGTAATTGGCACATAAAAGTTGTACATATTTAAGATATACAGCATGATATTTTGTTGTATTACATTGTGAAATGATTATCATAAACAAGCTAATCATCATATTCATCACCTCACATAGTTACCTTTGTGTATATGTGTGAAGAGAGTAGTTGAGATCTACTCACTTAGCAAATTTCAAGTATGTCCTACATTATTATTGACTATAGTCACCCTGCTGTATATTAGGTCTCCAGAACTATTTATCATATAACTGAAATTTTGGGCCCTTTGACTATTATATCCCCCCATCCCAACCCTCAAAACCACTATTTTCCTCTCTGTTACTATGAGTTTGACTTTGGTAATTTTAGATTTTATGTATACATAAGATAGTGTATTATTTGTCATCTTTTTTTTTTTTTTTTTTTTTTTT
>NW_007215267.1:29427-39068 GCF_000164805.1 Carlito syrichta
TTCCTTTATTTATTTATTTATTTTTGAGTTGGAGTCTCACTCTGTCGCCCAGACTGGAGTGCAGTGGCCACTCCCGGCCTCTGCAGCCTCGCCTGCTGGGCTCCGGCGATCCTTCCGCCTCAGCCTTCCGAGTAGCCAGAATTACAGGTGTGCGCTACCACTCCCGGCTGATTTTTTGATTTATTGTAGAGATGAGGTTATTTGTCTTTCTGTGCCTGGCTTATATCACTTAGCATTATGCCCTTCAGGTTCATCTACATTGTTGCAATGGCAGGATTTCCTTCTTTTTAAGTCTTGTTAATATTCTGTTGTATGTATGTGTATATCACATTTTCTTTATTCATTCATCTTTTGTAATACACTTACGATTGTTTCTATATCTTGGCTACTGTAAATAATACTGCAATGACATGAAAGTGCAGATGTATCTTCGAGATAGTGAATTTTTTTTTTTTTTTTTTTTTTTGAGTCGGAGTCTCACTCTGTTGCCCAGGCTGGAGTGCAGTGACACGCTTACAGCCACCCCAACATCAACCTCCTGGGCTCCATGATACTTCTGCCTTAGCCTTCCAAGTAACTGGAGCCACAGGCACACACTGTCATGCCCAGCTAGTTTTTTGATTTATTGTAGAGATGAGGTCTCACCAAGTTGCCTGGGCTGGTCTCAGGCAATCTACTCACCTCGACCTCCCAAATTGCCGGGATTACAGGCTGAGCCACCGAGCCCGGCCAAGCTAGTGATTTTATTTCCTTTGGATATATACCCAGAAGTGGGATTGCTGGATGATATGGTAGTACTATTTTTAATTTTTTTGAGGAACATCCATACTGTTTTCCATAATGACTGTATCAGTTTACAGTTACAAAGGTTACCTTTTCTCACCCTTGCCAACACCATTATCTTTTGGCTTTTTGATAATAGCCATTCTGACAGGGGTAAGATGATATCTAATTGTGGTTTTGGTTTGCATTTCCCTGATAATTAGTGATATTCAGCATTTTTCGTATACCTGTTGACCATTTATATGTCATCTTTAGAAAAATGTCTATTCAGGTCCTTTGCCCTTTTTAAAATTGTTTCCTTTTTCTATTTTGCTATTGAGTTGTGTGATTTCCTTATATATTTTGGATATCAACCCCTTATTGGATTGTGGTTTGCGAGTATTTTCTTCCATTCTATAGGTTGCCTTTTTCATTTTGTTGATTGTTTCGTTTGCTATCCAGAAACTTTTCCACTTGATATAATCCCATTTTTTTGTTTGTTTGGTTTTTGTTTTTGTTGCCTGCAGCTACCAATTTATGTTGTACTGTATACACATTTATGTGACTTTTTATTTCCTGCTATACTCTGACCTGTGTCTTCTGTTTGAAATTGTATTTGGCTGTTTTTCCACCCATGTTTCTTTTGGATAGTCTGTGCATATTTTTTTCTAGAGCACTAAGGAAAATAACACTTAACTTGGCATAATTATTTGGTAAGAAGTCAGTGATCAAGAAATGTTATGCCAATAATAGAACATTTCACTACTCTGTTGTAGTTAGGTAAGAGGCATTGGTATTTCTTGTTAAACATCCTTGCATAGTGCATCATAATAGTAATTCATGTATTATAACTATTCAAGCATAGAATATATTTCCAACATAATGATAATCTTTAAATGTGTGTAGGTACAGCGTACATCAGTGTATGTACTAGGTAGAAAGTGACTATAGTTGTGAGTGTGGAGACAATCCTTGTTAAGTTGCAAGGGACTTTAGAGAGATCATCTAATTTCATCGCCTCCATCCAGTCTATGGATGATGATAATAACAAATAACATTTGTGTGCTTTGTACTTTATAAAACTTTTCTATATCACTTGATGTTCATAGGTAGTTAAGCAGAGTTGTTATTTTTACGATGCCCATGGCAACTCTGTGAGCTAAGTTTAAGCATAGCTGGCATTATTATTTTTAATCTACTAATTATAGGTGTCTGAGAGAAAGATAATTCATTTGGATCTGCCATATAACATAAAATATGAATAACCACAGTAGAAACTAGAGGCATTAAAGATAGTAGAGAAAAAATTCAGTAGTTAACTATATTTGTCTTAGAAACAAGTTCATTAAGTTTACGCATCAATCATATTATCTCCCATTAGGGTAGAGAGCCCTTTAGGTTGTGGTAGAGTGAGCAGGATAGCATGCTAAAAGACATAGTCATAAGCCCCGTTTTGTTGCCAAATAACTATATCTACTTAAGTGAGTCATTTAACTTCTTTGTGTCTCTATTTCTTATCTGTGAAACAGATAAATGGACACTAAAGTCACTTCCATCCAATTTTCCTCCCTTTCTTTGTTTATTGCTGTATGTTATAACTCCAACCCTGTTTAACCTAATGAAAATCTTAGCCAATTTGTTTAAAAATTGACCATTTTAAATTTCAACAACTATTAGTCCTCATGAACCCTCCCCCTCTCTCTTCCAAATCAATGGTGGTAGGAACACTAACACATTGTGGTCATTGAGTTTGTGAAAATGGTGAGGGGAGTGCAAAGGAAGCACTTGATTGTACATATACCTTGTTCCCAAGGGCATTTAGGTTTCTGAAATTAAAACTAAATTATGACATTTTGGTAACACATTCAATAAGAATGCTGGTGCCTGTCCATTCACCCATGGACATTCTTCTTACACTCAGGACAGTCAACTTTCAACTTTTGATGAATCTAATTTCAGTTTGGACTTTCATCTTCCATCCATTGCAAATCATTTTTCCCTGGCACTGCTTTTTCTTTGCCCACAAAGCTGTGGGAGGGGTACTTTGAACTCCTTTTCATCGTTTTTTGTTTTTTCTTTTCGTATATTATGTTACAGAGAGAATTAGTTTCATTGTACGATGCTGCTGCTGTAGATGTCATAAAAGACTGAAATCTGCTCTTTGCTGTACCTGGAAACTAAATCTCTTCATGTTTTCGTCCAGATATGGCCTTAATTGTCACTTGTGTGACATTTTTGTTTAATGGTTTCCTGTTTTGTATTTGTTAGATGGGCTATAGCACATTTCTTTAGACCTGCATTGCTGTCTAACACCTCGGTAACCACTAGCTGCATGTGAACATTGAAATGTAAATTTAAATCAAGTAAAATTACAAATTAAGTTTTTCATGTGTACCAGCCACATTTCAAGTGTGGCTCGTGTGTCTAAAGGCTATCAGATGGGACAGCACAGACAACGTTTCTGTTATCCTGGAAAGTTTTGTTGAAGAGTTTTATTCTAGATCCTTGCTTTATGTATGCATCTTGATGAAGTTGTATGTTAGTACACAACTTAAGATGTTGTATGGCAGAAATCTATAAAAGCAATCAGACTGAGAAGAGGTGATAAATGGATGAGGATTGTTCTAGTTTGTTACTAAAAATGGAATGCACCCCCTGTCCTGTGGAAAAGTTGTTAGAATCTTTTTTTCAATATAAAAGGCTGTAAAATTGGCTCGAAACTAGAAAAAAAATAGAGTTCTTGCTTTCTTTTTGCAAAGTAAATGTTTCTTTTGCTGTTTACCAGATCATTAACTGTGTAGTTCATACTGTATCATAGTCTGTTTTCCTCTGAGAAATAAGCAACTCATCTAAATTTTCTCTACTGACAATATTCCTTGCTCTTCTTAAGTCTCGAACCATATTTGTACCTCCTTTACCCTGATTGATAAATTTGCCACATTAATCATACTGTTTTAAGAAAATAGAAGGTAGTAAATATATTCTTGATTCACTTGTTTTCCCCTTTGATTTTATACTTTAGTAATTCTCCTTTTTTAATATATGTCATATAAATCCTTCTCTTAATACTTTGTCCTCAGTGTGTATGTAGTACTGCATCCTTCAGTTCCTAATACAATCTCCCAACAGTAATGACAGGAATTTTGTTATGTTGAACATCTCATAGACGTGCGTTCCATGTGTAATTTTTACATTGACTGAGTTATATAAATATGTTTATCTGGGTTTTTAGAAGTTACCATATCATAGTCAATTCTGAACTGCCTCTATCTTCTTTTTCCCCTCCTTCTTTTCTGTTACTTTGACCCTGCTTCTCACAAAACTACTTTTTAATCGCTTTCCTGCCTTGGAACTTTTCTTAGAAGAATAGTTTATGAGTGCTGTTACTTGTACATCTAAACTTCCCACGCTTGTCCTTTTTAACTAGTGTTTCATCTTCATCACTATATTAAAACTGATTTTTAAAGTTTTGCAGTCATTTTTCTCAGTTCCTCACTTAAATTAGATGCTGTTTATCCCTTCTCCCTCTCAAAAATTCTCTTTCTTTGTCTTTGTAATACCACTTTTGCCATTTAATCCTGGCCATGGGATTAATTCTTCCTCTCTCTGGCTCCTAAACAAGCATTGTCTGAGGCTTTACCCTCAGCTGTCTTCCAACCATACATACTCTGTTTGATGAAATTGTTGTTGTTTTCTTCTTATAGCTTTAAGTATCACTGTAGCGTAAATACCACTGAGATTTTGCTCTATTTCGGTTCTAATTCACCTTTTTCCGATGTTTGCAAGACAGTTGTGTGTAACATGTCCTGCCATCAACCACTTCTAGTTTCACGTGCACAAAATGTAATTCTTTTAATCTCCCCAAAATTCTCTTCTGCCTCTCTATTATACTGTTTATCCATGTTTTCAGGCTTGAACCCTTGGAGTAATGTTTACATTTTTCTCCCCATTATTCGATGTATTATTTAATTTTTGGCTATCTGTATGTCATCCACCTATCTTCAACTCCTCATCTAGCTTTTCTCCCTTCCAGATACACTTCTTCATCATCATTTTCATAAAATATAAATTCAGTCACATATTTCTCATATTCAAACATCTGTGAACACTCCCTTGTATCAGAATAAAGTTTACATTCCTCTGCCCTTCCTAGAGATAAAATATTCATCTACTTGGTATATCTAGGAAGACACACAGCTCTGTGGAGATTCCCAAATCTGAGACATGGCACCAGAGCTACTCTTGTAACTTAAAAAGCCATGAAGAAAGGAACAAGTGATGGCTATGGGAGTTGGTAGCTGGACCAGAGCATTACATCTCCACCACACCCTTCGCAAATTACATTGCTATATAGCATCAACTATGATACTATGTAGGCTGCTCTGACTTCCCCCTTTCCCTATGCAAAGTCAAGAGAAATTATCAATTAACTGAGTTTTATTTTTTTGCCACTCCAGTTAAAGGAACTTAAAAATCGAAATTATATTGTTATAGAAAAATAAAAATTTTCGCCCCTTTAATATAAAAACAAAAATTTTCCCCAGCCTAGCATTTGTAACTCTCCATAATATGACCCTATGTTATTTTCTCTGCTTTCTTTCCCTCTGCATTCCCCACCCCCCATATAGTTTATAATTTGGTTACTCCTTATTAAATGGGCATGTGTTCAGTATATTCACACATCCTAAAATGTTTTTTCCCCACGAGTCCCCAAATTTCTAGATTTAAAAGTCATTTAAAGCCAGATAAAATATCATCTTCTCTAGATAGTTAATCCAGGATTATTAAATTAGAATTTATCTCCTTTTTATGGGGTAATTTGTTACCATTTATCTTGTCTACCTTGTATTATTATTTGAATTACTTGTATTAGTATTTGAATTGTATTTGTAATATTATTTGCATGTTTTCTTCCCTGTAATGAAATCATGATGGCCAAGGACCAACTTTAATTTCTTCTTGATTACCTAATAGTGTCTGTAAGTGAATTGCATTCAGGAGATGACAAAACACATTTTGGTGAACAGAATTGTGAATTGAATAAATAAATGAATGTATGAATTAAAAAATAATTAATTAATAAAGAAAGAAAGAAAACAGCATAACAGTAACTCATTGCTTTAATTAATCTCTTAGGTGTGTAAAGACTTTTGATAGCTTAGTAGTAGAATACGTTGAAGTGTTCAATGTGAAAGTACCATTATCAAAGGTTTGCATACATGGATCATTTAAATATTACTTCTAAAATAAATATTGCTTTAAAGCACAAAAGTCATTATGTTATTTTTAAAAGTTTAATATGTACACTAAAATGAGACAGATGAAAACTTAAAGCATTTATAATTTTAAAGTTCCATGAAATATAATATAATTGTTTTATTAATAGTGACATACACTATTGCCCTTTTCTCTGTCTCTGTCTCTCTCTCTCTCTCTCTCTCTCTCTCTCTCTCTCTCTCTCTCTCTCTCTCTGTGTGTGTGTGTGTGTGTGTGTGTGTGTGTGTGTGTGTGTGTGTATTTATTTATTTTGAGTTAAGGTCTCACTCTGTTGCCCAGACTAGGGTGCAATGGCATGATCATGGCTCACAGCAACCTTAACTCCTGGGCTCAAGTGATCCTCCTGTGTCACCCTTTCAAATTTCTGGGACTGTAGGTGTGTGCTGCCATAGCCGGCTAATTTTTTTTTTTAATTTTTTTGTAGAAACAAGGTCTCGCCATGTTGCCCGGGTTGGTCTTGAACTCCTAGCTTCAAGCACTCCTCCCATCTCTATCTCTCAAAGTACTGTGATTACAGGCATGAGCCACTGTGCCTGACCTCTTTATGTATTTAATAGCAATAAGCCATGTACTGTTCTTATGATTATGATATACAGTTGATGAGAAACATCACTTGTTCTGAGCATTATGACCTCCAAGTGCTTAAAAATTGTTGACAAAGTATGGAACACCAATAGCAACATGTAGGAATAAACTGTGCATTCTGCTCAGTATAGCAATTGCATCATTGTTTCACAGAAAGAATAACTGAATATGATCTCGTGTGGGTGTATAGCTCATCTGTGGGAGGCTGTTTCTGTGCGTACTTTTCTAAGAAGACAAGTGATCAAAATTAAAGAAACATTCCTCATTTTTATAAATATTTTCTCATTAGAAATTTGACCCATTTAAATGTGCATCACATGGTTTGTAGAAGCATTATATGGGAAACCATAATGAAGAAACAAAAATTTTATTTTGCAGGCACAATAAAAGATAGCTTGAGTTACCAAAGAGAATTCCTGGGAGCATATAGTACCATAGATCTAAATTTAATTTTAAAAACCTAAATTTAATTCTAACCTAAGAATAACTAGAACATTAGAAGTATACCTTTCCATAGCATGAATAGATTTATAAAGGACAGATTTTCCCCATATGCAGTGGTATTTTCTTTTTAAAACATAGGTATAATCTTTTGATAAAAGATTTGGACCCAAATGTTAATAAAACCCACACTTGGGAAGCAAATATTTTAAAATCACATTTTGATGAAAGTAAAATAACTTTGTAATAAAATAAATATCCCAAAGTATCTATGACTATTTAAATATTTAGCATGATAAAATGAATTCCATAAAAATATAGCCTAATAAAATAGAGCATATTCATTTAGTTTCTTTTATTCTAACTAATATAAAGTAGCAGGTTAATATGCATTCTCTGTATTGTTTTGTTTTGTTGGTTGTTGTTTTTAATATACTGTCTTCTCACCCTTTGTGAAAGTCTCTGGCTTTCAGTAAAGAACAAGCCAATCTGGCTAAAAGAACGTAAAGATACAAACAAGTAGAAACAACTATTCAAAGTAGGGAACTATTAAATATAGATGTGTTTACTAGGAGAAAAAAAATCAATAAATTGGGGGAACATGTAACCAAAATGTATAGTTCTGAGGACCTGGGAACTAGTTGGAGTGAACCAGCAAATATTTTAAAACCAGCTTACTGATTTATGAATTCTGAAAATTCAATAATTTCTGGTTTGATTTGGTGTTTCTCTGTCACATGATACTCCCATAAAATAAGTCAAACGTTTCTTAAAATATCCTCTTCATCAAAGTCATCTTGAAGCCTGACTTTAAATCTACTGAATCTTTGCTTCTAGGGATGAAACCTGGAAATCTGCATTTTAACCCCCCCCCCAGTGATTCTTATAGAGAGAGAACTGAAATCTGAAAATTACTAAGTAGCTTAACTATGTTTGAGTATAGTTATGTTACTTTTCCAGTAGTGCCTTTATTTTTTTCTGCCTAAAGATCTACTGTTTCCAGACCCAATTAAAAGCCACCCTTCTTGAATATTTTTAGTTGTTTCCTCCTCCTTTCTTCATTTTCCATAATTGTGCCTTTTTTATACTAACTGAAGATGTCCCAGATGTCTTAGTACAGAATTAAACTTTTTTTTTTATTGTGAAGTTGTGGGGTACAGTTAAGGGTTAGGTATACAATTGCGTTTCATTCAGGCACCCTGTTGATATGGGGTGTTTCCCCATTCCAAGACAGATATTTGCTACTGTTAATCCCATCTCCCTCCCCCCACCATAGTTTCCCAGTACGGTCAGTCATTTTAGTATAGTATTGCATTGGATGTTTAAGGTCCATTATATGAGTGAGAACATGTGATACTCGGATCTTTGTTTCTGTGAGAGGTCACTCAGTATTATAGACTCTAGTTCCATCCAGGTTGCTGCGAAATTCATGATTTAGTTCTTTTTTATGGCTGCGTAGTATTCCATCGTGTATGTGTACCACATTTTTTTAATCTAGTCCTCTTTTGACGGGCAGCATGGCTGTTTCCAGGTTCTTGCTATTGTGAACAATGCTGCGATAAACATGCGTGTGCAGGTATCCTTTTTTATAGAGTGATTTGTGTTCTTCAGGATATATTCCCAGTAGGGGGATTGCAGGGTCATATGGGAGGTTGGTATTTAGAGCTTTTAGGAATCGCCACACTGCTTTCCACAGAGACTGCACTAGTTTACACTCCCACCAACAGTGTAGAAGTGTTCCCTTTTCACCACACCCTCTCCAGCAGCTGTTATTTTTTGAGTTGTTGATAATTGCCATTCTGACTGGGGTTAGGTGGAATCTCAGTGTGGTTTTGATTTGCATCTCCCTGATGATTAGTGAGGTTGAACATTTCTTCATGTGTTTGTTGGCTGCTCGGATGTCTTCCTTTGTGAAGTGTCTGTTCATATCTTTTGCCCATTTTATAATGGGGTTGTTTGTTTTTTTCTTTTCAGCGCGTTTGAGTTCCTTGTAGATCCAGGATGTTAAGCCTTTGTCGGACCTGGAGTTGGAAAATACATTTTCCCAGTCTGTAGGCTGTCTCCCTGCTCTCTTGATGGTTTCTTTGGCTTTGCAGAAGCTTGTCAGTTTAATAAGGTCCAACTTGTCTATTTTCTCTCTTATGACCTGTGGATTTTGGGTTTTGTTCAGGAATTGGATGCCAGTTCCGATTTCCATTAGGGTTTTTCCTTCATTTTCTAAGGTTCTTATGGTTTGAGGTTTTACATTTAGGTCTCTGATCCATTTGGAATTAACCTTTGTGCATGGGGATAGATAGGGGTCCTGTTTCAATCTTCTGCATGTGGTCAGCCAGTTATCCCAGCACCATTTACTGAATAGGTTCTCCTCTCCCCAGTGGTAGGTGGTGGAGGCTTTGTCAAAGATGAGTTGGTTGAGAAATTGAGGTTTTGCTTCTGGAATCTCAATTCTATTCCATTGATCTATATGCCTGTCCCTATACCAATACCAAGCTGTTTTGATGATTGTAGCTTTATACTAAAGTTTGAAGTCTGGTAATGTGATACCACCTGCTTTGTTTTTTTTACTGAGGATTGTT
>NW_007215268.1:0-1174 GCF_000164805.1 Carlito syrichta
CTTTTATTTATTCATTCATTCTTTCATTCATTTGAGTTGGAGTCTTACTCCAGCCCAGGCTGGAAGGCAGTCCCACAATCACAGTTCACCCCAAGTCTCAACCTCCTAGGTTCAAGCAATCCTTCCACCTTAGCATCCCAAATAGCTGAGATTAGAGGCGCATGCCACCACACTCGGCTAATTTTTTTTAAAGGTGGGGTCCTGCTATGTTGCCTTGGCCGGTCTCAAACTCCTGGGCTCAAGAAATCCTCTCACCTCAGCCTCCCAAAGTACTAGAATTACAGGAATGAGTCACAGTGCACAGACCAAGAAGAATTAAGATAATGCACTGTGGTGAAAATAACATGAGTTTATACATATGTCCAAACTCCCCAAGTTACATAAATTAATCTTTATGTATTTTTGTATGTCTATAACAGTTGAGGGGGAAATAGAAGTAAGATGTAGGTTAGTTAGTCACTTCACCAACTATCAAGATTATAAATTCTGAGAGGATTATATGGTAATGGTGCAGGGATAAACAGAGGACCACAGAGTAATAGAACAAACTCAGAAACAGAGTCACATATATTTAAAAGGTTTAAAAAGTTAATAAATGACATCAGAGACAGCGCATATCATTGGCGAAAGGATAAGCCAGTCAACATCATATTGCTGGAACAACTGGAGTGGAAAGGGGGATTTGATCTTTAGTTCATAAAACATTAAATATAAATTTCAGATGGTTTAAAGACATAAATATTAAAAGTTAAATGTTCAAAGTTTTAAAAGAAAATCCAGGAGAATGTTTACATGACTTTCA
The DNA here is from genome assembly GCF_000164805.1 of Carlito syrichta. Classification (NCBI taxonomy): domain Eukaryota; kingdom Metazoa; phylum Chordata; class Mammalia; order Primates; family Tarsiidae; genus Carlito; species Carlito syrichta. Next base: position 803 of record NW_007215268.1, read on the forward strand.
AGGTAGGGAAGAATTTCTTACCTAGATATGAAAAACCCCAAAAGATGAAAGCTTATAAATATGACCACATTAAAACTTAAATTATAATTTGTTTCTAGCAACATGGTAAACTACAAGTTCAGAAAAACATTTCCTGGTACAGCAGTCCTTAAAATTCTAGATAAAATTATCATGGAGGCAGATCAAGAGAATTCCCTGGAATTCAGAAACAAGAAGAAAGTAGCAATCCAGAAGCTGAACTGGAACAGAAACAAGAAGAAAGTAGCAATCCAGAAGCTGCACTGAAGCCAAAGGACAACCCAAAAAGGTCACTGGTATCATTACATAAAGCCTCGACCCACAAATCACTTCACCCTCAATATGAAATAGAAA
>NW_007215269.1:0-2047 GCF_000164805.1 Carlito syrichta
GATGCAAGTGAAAGAATGTTGGATTTGGGAGGGTAAAGACTTTAGTTTCTGCTATGTCACCTACTCGTTGTGTGAATTGTGGCAACTTAACTTTTCTAAGTGTCAATTTACCTGTCAGTAAATTAAAATTCCCTACATAGGCTCACTAACCATACTAGATGGGTTTGTTTATCTATGTCAGAGACCATGAGGTGCCTATCCAATAATTATTCTCTTTGAGTAAAACAACCTTGATTTTTTTTCAAGCTGAGCCCATATCTGGCTAGAATACAAACTGTTTCTCAAACTCACTTACAGCTAGGAGTAACCATTTAGCTATATTCTGATCTTTTCACTATTCTTCCCCTTTCCTGTACTTTCCCTTTCCAAGACACAGCTCTCACCTGCGTTCCTGCCCCATCAGATCCTGTTTACTTCAGCAGTTCCTTGCTCCATCTGTCCCATCAGTGGCCACAGCCACTTCCTCTCAGCCCATATCCTTAAACAACACACCAGTTTTCAGCAGTCATCACCGCCCCTTGTCTTCCTTATCAAACTTCTTGAACCCTCGGTTCATATACACTCTTTCCACTTCCTCATTTTAGGTTTAGCTTCTCAATTTGTCCTTTTTCTCCTTTGCTCTCCTGAAACTGATCTGAAAGACCATTCAAAGGCCAAACAGCCTGAGAGGTATGTAACATGATTAACTACGCTTTCTCCTCAAGAATCTTCTTCCCTCCACCTTTGGCAACACCCTCCCCAGGTTCTTCTACTGCCTATCTGACACTCCTCAGGCTTTTCGGCATCCTCATCTTCTTTCATTTACCCCAATGGTCATTTCCTAGGATACCATCCCAGATCTCCTCTTGTCTCAGCAACTACACTCTTCAAGGCTAGTTTAGTACCCCCAAAGCTTCAACTAATTTTAAACAAAAAGGCTTATTTGGCTTTCTGACTACAAAAATATTCATGCTTATTGTAAGGACTTTTAAAATATCATTATTAGGCCAGGCATGGTGGCTCATGCCTGTAGTCCTAGCACTCTGGGAGGCCAAGGCAGGAGGATTACTTTAGGCCAGGAATTTGAGACCAACTTGGCTAACAAAGCAAGATCTCATCTCTACAATAAATAAATAAATAAAATATATATATACACACATATATATATTTAAAAACATTTTAAAGCACCTACCTTGTGTCAGGCTAGGAGTTAACATGTGTAGTATTTATTTAAGCCTCGCCAGTATCCTGCAATGTTCCTTTCCCACGCTAAACTGGGCTAATTACCTCAGGCAGGTCATGCTTAAGAGTCACTTCCTCCTCTGACCCCTTTTCCAGACCAAGAACTCATATTACTCTCTGCTGTAGCACCCTGTTCTTCCCTTCCACAGTACCTATCACAATTGGTATGTATACACCTTGTGTTCTCTATGTCTGACTCTTTTAATAAAATGTAAGCCCCATGAAGATAAGGACTATGCCTATTTTATTTATAATTACACAACCAGAAAAATATTTATTGAATATATAAGTTAAATAATATATAACAAGTGATGAAATGGGATGTGAACCAGGTTGCCTTTTTTGCTGTCCTATATTCTAAGATTCAAACTTTTACATCAACTCCCTGCTACTGCCCCAATGAACCCACCATTCTCTCCCACCTAACTAATCTACCTTTTAGCCACTTATTCAGCTATTCAGTTATTAAAACTAAAAACCTGACATCTTTTATTTCTTTTTGTTTTTTCATCCCCCACATATAATTGGTTTCTTGATTTTACTTTCAAAATGCCTCTCAAAGCCATTCCCTTATCTTACCTGCTCTACTGTTCCCTAATCATCTTCTGCCTGTAGAGAGAAACTCCTGCCTCCAGGCTCTATAATAGCTCACACATTTTTTTTTTTTGAGTTGGAGTCTCACTCTGTTGCCCAGGCTGGAGTGCAGTAGCACTCATGGCCACCGCAGCATCGACCTGCTGGGCTCCAGCGAGTCTTCTAGGTAGCTGGAACTACAGGCACGTGCTACCATGCCTGGCTAATTTTTAAAAATTTATTGCAGAGATGA
>NW_007215270.1:0-776 GCF_000164805.1 Carlito syrichta
AACAACACACCAGTTTTCAGCAGTCATCACCGCCCCTTGTCTTCCTTTATCAAACTTCTTGAACCCTCGGTTCATATACACTCTTTCCACTTCCTCATTTTAGGTTTAGCTTCTCAATTTGTCCTTTTTCTCCTTTGCTCTCCTGAAACTGATCTGAAAGACCATTCAAAGGCCAAACAGCCTGAGAGGTATGTAACATGATTAACTACGCTTTCTCCTCAAGAATCTTCTTCCCTCCACCTTTGGCAACACCCTCCCCAGGTTCTTCTACTGCCTATCTGACACTCCTCAGGCTTTTCGGCATCCTCATCTTCTTTCATTTACCCCAATGGTCATTTCCTAGGATACCATCCCAGATCTCCTCTTGTCTCAGCAACTACACTCTTCAAGGCTAGTTTAGTACCCCCAAAGCTTCAACTAATTTTAAACAAAAAGGCTTATTTGGCTTTCTGACTACAAAAATATTCATGCTTATTGTAAGGACTTTTAAAATATCATTATTAGGCCAGGCATGGTGGCTCATGCCTGTAGTCCTAGCACTCTGGGAGGCCAAGGCAGGAGGATTACTTTAGGCCAGGAATTTGAGACCAACTTGGCTAACAAAGCAAGATCTCATCTCTACAATAAATAAATAAATAAAATATATATATACACACATATATATATTTAAAAACATTTTAAAGCACCTACCTTGTGTCAGGCTAGGAGTTAACATGTGTAGTATTTATTTAAGCCTCGCCAGTATCCTGCAATGTTCCTTCCCACGCTAAACTGGG
>NW_007215271.1:0-713 GCF_000164805.1 Carlito syrichta
CGAGGCCAAGGCAGGAGGATTACTTTAGGCCAGGAATTTGAGACCAACTTGGCTAACAAAGCAAGATCTCATCTCTACAATAAATAAATAAATAAAATATATATATACACACATATATATATTTAAAAACATTTTAAAGCACCTACCTTGTGTCAGGCTAGGAGTTAACATGTGTAGTATTTATTTAAGCCTCGCCAGTATCCTGCAATGTTCCTTTCCCACGCTAAACTGGGCTAATTACCTCAGGCAGGTCATGCTTAAGAGTCACTTCCTCCTCTGACCCCTTTTCCAGACCAAGAACTCATATTACTCTCTGCTGTAGCACCCTGTTCTTCCCTTCCACAGTACCTATCACAATTGGTATGTATACACCTTGTGTTCTCTATGTCTGACTCTTTTAATAAAATGTAAGCCCCATGAAGATAAGGACTATGCCTATTTTATTTATAATTACACAACCAGAAAAATATTTATTGAATATATAAGTTAAATAATATATAACAAGTGATGAAATGGGATGTGAACCAGGTTGCCTTTTTTGCTGTCCTATATTCTAAGATTCAAACTTTTACATCAACTCCCTGCTACTGCCCCAATGAACCCACCATTCTCTCCCACCTAACTAATCTACCTTTTAGCCACTTATTCAGCTATTCAGTTATTAAAACTAAAAACCTGACATCTTTTATTTCTTTTTGTTTTTTCATCCCCCA
>NW_007215272.1:0-806 GCF_000164805.1 Carlito syrichta
AGCAAGTATCAAAAGGGAAAGTGATATGAAATTCTACTGCTTGAAGTACTACATCAAGTATTGGTGCCATAGAAAAATGGGCAGCTAGACAACTATCCAACAGGAAATGGATGGCAGCCTACAATGTAATGTGAATTCACTTAACTCCTTAAGCAAGCTTAATCTGCAACACCATGGCATTATTTTTCAGAGGTGGTATATAGGGGCTTAATAAGTGTTAGTTTTGAAATACAAGAGAATACGTAAGATAGAGTAGCCAGCAGTTGTTTGTTGTTGCTGTTTTTGAATCAGAGTCTTGCTCTGTTGCCCAGGCTGGAGTGCAGTAGCATGCTCAAGGCCACTGCAGCCTCGACCTGCTAAGTTCAGGTGATCCTTTTGCTTCAGTCTTCCAAGTAGCTGGAACTACAGGCGCGCGCTACCACACTCGCTAACTTTTTGGTATATTGTAGAGATGAGGTCTCACCAAGTTGCCCAGGCTGGTCTCGAACACCTGAGCTCAGGCAATTTTCTCACCTCAGTCTCCCAAAGTGCTGGGATTACAGGCTTGAATCACCATGCCTGTTCTGTTTTTTAATTTATAAAGTATCTCTAAAATCCAGAAAACGGGTGTTCATAAACATCTGTTTACTATTCTGATTAAGTATTTCTTGAATAAGTTACCTCTAAAATATATGACCTTATGGGTGGTTATACGTGTGTGTGAGTTCCTGAATATAAAACCAAAAAACAAGGCATAATTCAACTATTCATCTAGTCATCTCCTTACTGTGAATCCAATTTAGAATTATTAAATTCTGAATCTAAAC
>NW_007215273.1:0-1291 GCF_000164805.1 Carlito syrichta
CAATGTAATACCACCTGCTTTGTTTCTTTTGCTGAGGATTGTTTTGGTTATTCTTGCTCATTTATGTTTCCATATGAATTCCTGTATTGTTTCCAGGTCTGAGAAGAATGCTGCTGGTAATTTAATGGATATTGCATTAAATCTGTAGACTGCCTTTAGTAGAGTGGAGATAGTAACAATGTTGATTCTTCCTATCCATGAACATGGAATATTTTTACATTTGTTTGTGTCTTCTTGGATTTCTTTGAGCCGTGTTTTGTAGTTTTCATTGTAAAGGCCTTTCACTTCTCTGGTTAGGAAGATGCAAAGTTATTTCATTTTTTGTGTGACTACTGTGAATGGAATTGTGCCTTTTATTTGGTTCTCTGCCTGTTGGTTGTTAGTGTATAAGAATGAGATTGTCTTTTGTACATTTATTTTGTACCCTGATACGTTGCCAAAGTTCTTTATCAGTGAAAGGAGGTTTTGACAGATTCTCTTGGATTTTTGATGTATAGGATCATATCATTAGCGAAGCAGGATAACTTAACTCCCGTATTTTTCTATTTGGATACCCCTGATTTCATTCTCTTGTCTAATTGCTCTAGCTGGACTTCCAATACAATGGCAAACAGGAGAAATGAGAGTGGGCAGCCTTATCTTGTTCCAGTTTTCAGGGGAAATGCTTCCAGTTTCTGTCCATTTAGCAATATGCTAGCTGTGGGTTTATTATGGATGGCACTTACTATTTTGAGGTATGCTCCTTCTATGTCTGGGTGTCTGAGGCTTTTTGTCAAAAAGGGATGCTGGACTTTATCACAAACTTTTCCTGCATCTAGTGATGTAATCATGTGGTTCTTGCTTTTACATTGATTGATGTATTTAATTATATTTATGGTCTTGCTGATGTTGAACTAGTCCTGCATACTAGGAATGGAGGCGACTTCGTCATGGTGGATAATTTTTGAGATGTGTTGTTGGATCTGTTTTGCTAGAATCTTGTTGAGAATATTTGCATCTATGTTCATTAGGGTTATTGGCCTGTAGTTTTCTCTTTTTGTTGGATCTTTACCCGGTTTAGGTATCAGTGTGATATTAGCGTCATCATATGACTTGGGGAGAATTCCGTCTTTCTCAATTGTCTGGAATACTTTCAATAAGATTGGTATCGAACATCTAAGCAGAGATGGAACATACCTCAAAATAGTAAGAGCCACCTATGAGAAACCCACAGCCAACATACTGCTAAACCGACAGAAATTGGAACCATTTCCCCTGAACACCAGAACAAGACAAGGATGCCCACTCTCAC
>NW_007215274.1:0-997 GCF_000164805.1 Carlito syrichta
ATTTTGGGGACCATATATATATATATATATATATATATGGATAAAGAAAATGTTATATATATATATATATATTTATTTATTTGCTGTGTAGAAGCATTTCAGTTTGATGTAATTCCACTTGTCTACTTTTGCTTTAGTTTTCTGTGCTTTTGAGATCTTATTGAGCAAATTCTTGTCCAGTTAAATTTTATAAAACATTTTTCTCATGTCTCCTTCTAGTTGTTTTATGGTTTCAGGTCTTACATTTAAGTCTTAAATTCATTTAATGTTGATTTTTGTATATAGTGAGCAACTGAAGTGAGTTTAATTATTCTGCATATGAATGTTCAGTTTTCCTAGAACCATTTACTGAAAGGACCATCTTTTCCACAATGTGCGTTCTTGGCATCTTTGTTGTAAACCAGTTGGTTGTAAATGTGTAGATTTATTTCCAGGTTCTCTATTTTGTTTCATTATTATGCGTCTGTGTTTATGTCAATATTATGCTGTTTGCTTTGATCACTGTAGTTTTGTAGTAAACAGTCATGTCGTAAACATAATGACATTTTGGTCAATGACAGACTGCATATACAACGGTGGTCCTATGGGATTATATTAGACCTGAAAAATTCCTATTGTCCAATGAAGTGGTAGCCATCATAACCTCATAGCTATAGTGCAATTCTTTACCTTTTCTATGCTTAGATACACAAATAACTACCATTGTGTTACAATTGTCTACAGTATTCCATACAGTAACATGATGTAAAGATCGGTACCCTAGAAGCAATAAGCTATACTATATAACCTAGGTGTGCAGTGGTTTACACAATTTAGATTTATGTAAGGACACACAGTGACTAAATCAACTGAGGACATATTTCTCAAAACATATCCCCAGCCAGGCTCGGTGGCTCAGCCTGTCATCCCGCGCCTTTGGGAGGCTGAGGTGAGAGGATTGCCTGAGCCCGCGGGTTCAAGACCGGCCTGGGCAGCAAGACCTCATCTCTACAATAAA
>NW_007215275.1:0-758 GCF_000164805.1 Carlito syrichta
TCTGGCTTATTTCACTTAATATAATGTCCTTCAGGCACAATCATGTTGCCACAAATAACAGGATTTCTTTTTTTATGACTGAATAGAATTCCATGATGTACATATAACACATTTTCTTTGAGCTAATACCTCATTGTGGCTTTGATTTTCATTTCTGTGGTGATTAGTGATGTTGAACATTTATTTATATATTTGTTGGTCATTTGTATGCCTTTTGGTGAGAAATGTTTGCTCAGATCATTTGCCCAATTTTAATCTAAATGTTTGTTTTTTGGCTGTTAAGATGTTTGAGCTCCTTGTATATTCTAGATGTTAATTCCCTGTCACACAAATAGTTTGCAAATAATTTTTCCATTCTATACAATGCCTTTTACTTTGTTGGTTGTTTTCTTTGCTGTGCAGAAGATTTTCAGTTTGATATCATCTCACTGATTTTTGCTTTTGTTGACTGTGTATTTGATATCTTATTCATAAAATATTTTCCCTGACCAATGTCCTAAAGTATTTCTCCTATGTTTTCTCCCAGTAGTTTTATAGTTTCAAATCTCACATTTCAGTTTTTAATCCATTTTCAGTTGCTTTTTGTATAGGGTGAGAGATGAACTTCTTTCAAATTCGTAGTCAACCCTCTTAAACCCTACCAAGCCTATATCAACTAAGTTTATGTAATACTGTATTCTAAATCTTTTTTTGTCATTTCAACAACATTTACAGTATTTTCACAAGGAGTGGTTTTCATCTCAAGAAACCACTTTCTT
>NW_007215276.1:0-1363 GCF_000164805.1 Carlito syrichta
TGAGAAATGTTTGCTCAGATCATTTGCCCAATTTTAATCTAAATGTTTGTTTTTTGGCTGTTAAGATGTTTGAGCTCCTTGTATATTCTAGATGTTAATTCCCTGTCACACAAATAGTTTGCAAATAATTTTTCCATTCTATACAATGCCTTTTACTTTGTTGGTTGTTTTCTTTGCTGTGCAGAAGATTTTCAGTTTGATATCATCTCACTGATTTTTGCTTTTGTTGACTGTGTATTTGATATCTTATTCATAAAATATTTTCCCTGACCAATGTCCTAAAGTATTTCTCCTATGTTTTCTCCCAGTAGTTTTATAGTTTCAAATCTCACATTTCAGTTTTTAATCCATTTTCAGTTGCTTTTTGTATAGGGTGAGAGATGAACTTCTTTCAAATTCGTAGTCAACCCTCTTAAACCCTACCAAGCCTATATCAACTAAGTTTATGTAATACTGTATTCTAAATCTTTTTTTGTCATTTCAACAACATTTACAGTATTTTCACAAGGAGTGGTTTTCATCTCAAGAAACCACTTTCTTCATCTGTAAGAAGCAACTCCTCATCCATTCAAGTTTTAGCATTAGGTGGCAGCAATTCAGTCTTACTTCAGGCTACACTTCTAATTCCAGTTATCTTGCTATTTCCACTTCCTCCACTAAAGTCTTGAACCCCTCAAAGTCAACCATGAGCGTTAGAATCAAATTCTTCCAAATTCTTGTTAATGCTGACATTTTACTTGCTTCTTGTAAATCATTAATCTTTTTAATGGCATCTAGAATGATGAATTGTTTCCATAAGCTTTTCAGTGGACTTTGCCCAGATTTATTGGAGGAATCACTGCCTATGGCAGCTGCATCCTTATGAAATGTAGCTGTTAAATAAGGCTTGCAAGTCAAAGTCATCCCTTGATTCATGGACTACAGAATGGATATTGTGTGATCAGTCATGAAAACAACATTCATTTTCTTGTACCTCTCCATCAGAGTTCTTGAGTGACCGGGTGCATTGCAATGAGCAGTAATATTTTGAAAGGAATTTTTTTTTTCTGAGCAGTGGGTCTCAACACTGGCTTAAAATATTCAGCAAACCATGCTATAAACAGATGTGCTATCATCCAGGCATTATTTTATTTCTAGTACACAGAGTAGATTTAGCATAATTCCTAAGGGCCATGATATTTTCATAATGGTAAATGAGCACTGGCTTCAACTGAAGGTCACCAGCTGTATCTGTCTCTAACAAGACAGTGAGTCTGTCTGTCTTTTGAAGTTTTAAAGCCAGACATTAACTTCTCTCTAGCTAGAAAAGTCCTAGATGGTATCTTCTCCCAATAGAAGGCTGTTTTATTTACATTGAAAATCT
>NW_007215277.1:0-1390 GCF_000164805.1 Carlito syrichta
GTGTGTGTGTGTGTGTGTGTGTGTGTGTGTGTGTGTAGACCACATCTTAATCTCACGAACTAGCCTCTGCTAGCTTCAAGCTTTTCTTCTGCACTGTCTCATCTCCCTCACTCATCATAACATTGAAGAGCATTATGACTTTGCTTTGGGTTAGGTTTTGGTTTTTTAAAATGTTGTGGATAATTTGATCTCCCATCAAGATCACTCAAACTTTCCCCATATCAGAGATAAGGTCATTTTACTTTCTTATCACTTATGTGTTCACTGAAGTAGCATTTTAAATTTCCTTCAATAACTTTGCTTTTGCATTCACAATTTGGCTAATTGTTCAGCACGAGAGGCCTAGCTTTCAACCTATCTTAACTTTCAGCATGCCTTTCTTACTAAGCTTAATTATTTCTACCTTTGGATTTAAAGTGAGAGACGTTAGACTCTTCTTTCCACTTAGAGGTCTTGTAAAGTAATTAATTTGCCTAATTTTATTATTGTTGCATCTTAAATAATAAGAACAGAGGTGAGAGAAAGAGACATGAGACCAGGACGTTGATGGGGCAGTCAGAACACACAACATTTATTAAGTTCACTGTCTAATATGGGCACTGTTCATGGTTCTCAATCACAGTAGTAATAGCAAAGATCACTGATCACAGATGACCATAACAGGTATAATAATAATGGATACATTTGAAATATTGTGAGAACGGATCCAGAGACACAAAGTGAGCCCATGCTGCTGGAAAAATGGTACCAATAGATTTAGTCAATGTAGGGTTTCCACAAACTTTCAATTTGTAAAAAATGCAATATCTGTGAAGTGCAATAAAGCAAAGTGCAATAAAATGAGGCATGCTTTATAAGAACATACATGATAAACCACTCAAGTTGATACTATATTTTTGCTTTACATAGTCATATGTATTTCAAATATATTAAGAGGAAAAAAACCACAGACTTTTATATTGATTGATATATTTTCAAATGCTATTCATCCTTTCCTAAGGATCTAAATTTCCATCTGGTTTCATTTCCTTTCACCCTAGAGAACTTCCCTTATCTTTTCTGGTAGTGACGTTCTGATGGCTCACATTCTCTTAGTTCATCTCTATCTGAAAAATATCTTTATTTCACCCTCAAGTTTAAAATATGTTTTCATTAGATAGAAAATTCTGTCAACATTTTTTCACTCACCATTTCTAGGATATTTTTCTTTTGTTTTCGGGCTTCTTTTGACTATAATGAAAAGATCAAAGTCATTCAAATCATTGTTCTTTTTTATAGTGTATTATTTTCCTTCTGGCTATTTTCAGGATTTTCTCTTTATTTTTCTTTGAGGCAGTTTAATTATATGTGCCTAAGGATGGCTGTTATCAATTTAATTTTTTTTTTTTTT
>NW_007215278.1:0-591 GCF_000164805.1 Carlito syrichta
TAAGACAAGTGACCATTTATCATACAGCAATTTTTTTCAGTTAAATTTGATTTTTCAAAGTATTTTGGCTTCTAATAAAATGTTTCCCAGATTGGACCTCTATAACCAACTATCTACTTTCAATGATCAATCCTATACTAGGAATCTTGGCGAGCACCTCAAGGGCAAGGACCATGTCCTATATTTATATATTTTACTTTACTATAAAGATTATTTTCCATTGTAAAAGTGATTGAGTCCAAAAAAAAAAAATAGAGAAAATATCACATAGTCCTACTGCCAGGGATAACTTCTCTTAAGAGTTTTCTGGGGCCAGTCTTGGTGGCTCAACCTGTAATCCCAGCACTTTGGGAGCCAAGGCGAGTGGATTCCCTGAGCCTGCGGGTTCAAGACCCATCTGGGTAACTTGTGGAGACCTCATCCCTACAATCAATCAAAAATTAGCCGGGCGTGGCAGCGCATGCCTGTAGTTCCAGTTCCTTGGAAGGCTGAGGCGGAAGGATCGCCGGAGTCCAGCAGGTTGAGGCTGCGGTGGCCAGGACCATGTCACTACACTCCAGTCTGGATGACTCCAACTCAAAAAAAAAAAAG